>NW_024375715.1:355360-407860 GCF_010015445.1 Perca fluviatilis
TGCGGTATTGTCCAGCGCCAGAATATGTCGGGAGGGGGTGTCGGAGACGCCGAAAAACTAGGAAGCATTGGTTACGATCAAATATTACCGTGAAAAAGGTAATGCTTTGTATAACCCCAAGAATAACGCTGGTAACGACAATCTCTGCTTTCTCTGCCTGCTAATATTATGTAAATAGCAGATGGTCGCATGATGAGAAGATGAATTATGCTAAGCATCTGCATAGTGATTTGGGTTTTGACTACACACATAAGGTTTCTCGCTTCCTGATGTTGACAGATTTTCAGGAAACATTTGAAAATGAAAATTGTGATATTCCATCATGTAGCTTCTAGATGTAAAACCCACTCTATCTTCGTGTAAAACGCATCACCAACCAGATGTGAAAAACAGCATGGTTGTATTTGGCATGATCGAACATTATTATCTCATCGTAAATAAAACGGCTTTTTGGGCGGTCAGACGCTTATGGTGTGTGGTGTTACAAGACCTACCAGAACCCTCTGGGGCACCTTTGTAGTTGGCTTTGTAATGTGTGTTACACTGATTGTATACCTGACAAGACCATTAAATGCACAGGCTGTAAACGATATGCAAATCGCGAACAGTGTTTCTTTGAAAACCATAAAACCGGACGTGGAAACACGGGCTTATACCCTGCAATAAAATCAAATATTACAGTCCTGTCACGTAACATATCGTGGTGTCAAAAATCCAGCACAGCTGTAAAAACCTAAATGCCTACATTGTAGAGGAAGAGCCTTTAGGGGCTACTACGCGACTCCTTGCTATATACAACCCGGCTTCTAACGCAAAGAAAGTAGTGATAAGTATATCTTTTACGATTTCAAACACGTTATCAATGTGGGCTTCATGAAGCTAATTTTGTATGCTATGGATATGGATGGTCAAAAACTGCTAATAAACAACAAACTGTGTCGTCATCATTCATTAAGAACTACAGACAGGAGAAATACAGAGGCTACATACTTCTTTATAGCACACAATGCATCAGGTTTTGAAGGTTTTATATAGTTTTAAGTATCTGGGTGAGTCAGAAACTTTGTCCAACTATTACTATGCGCCGGTTCTAGGGTGCTTGATGATCGATTCTACTTTCAATCAGCTTGTGATCGATGCTCAGTTTTATCCCTATGGCTCTATCTAAAACACCGCAGCCATGGGGTTCTCCCCATCTTCTCAAAGGCTTCTTCCCACACGAATTTAATAAGTTTAGAATGAGAATTATATTGGTCCGTGGTATCCCGCACCAGCCTCTATATATGGTTATGATGCTATGAGTGACGCCTAAGAAAACGCTCTCATGGAGTGGTGGTATCGCTACGGTCCGCGTTAATACACCTTTTGACTTTCTAGAAAAGAGCTGCTCAGCTATTGTGTTAACGAGCGTAACGGTTTTGGATAAAGCATGCAAACATACAGAGAGGCTCCTTCCACGAAAGGCACGGCCTAGACCCGCTTGTGCACGCTTACATTGGCCTCCTATGTATGGGTGTATTTAAAACGCTTGTTCCTCCCCTCTAAAGATTCTGTTGCTCTGGACATACGTAAGGCCTTTACCTTTAGGCAAAACAAAATATGTTCTGATGTTTCCCAATATTGTGGCTTGGAGTATGTTGCGTACAGAGGGCCTTGACATACAGCACGCCTGAACAGAGGTGAAAAGTCATTTGGTCAGTTCTTTGTAGATGGCTATTGTGAAGACACACACACGTAGTTATGAATTTAATGGCTGCTTCTTTTCACGGCTGTGATAAGTGCTATGCGCCAGGTGAAATAATCCTCTCACCAAAAAACAAAACACAGGGGGTGAACTGCTATCGGAGTTCCATAACAGAGTGTCTGATCTAAAAAATAAGCATCAGCTGAAAGTTGTGGTGGATGTGGGAATGTGGATTGAGACAGGCTGTGGACAATGACCCAGACGCTAAGGAGTTCATGTTAACATATGAAAAGCCAGGGCGCCCTTTCAATCCGCAGAATCCCTCTTTGGAGGCCGCAACAAATGCAATGCAAACTGTACCACAAGGTAGAAAAATGATGAAAAGATCAGATACTATGATTTCACAAGTTTGTACCCAACTGTTCAGTCTAAAAGAGATTATCCAATAGGACACCCCCAAATAATACACAAGGATTTTGACGATACAAACAAATACTTTGGCATTGTGAAATGTACAGTAGCAACACCAGAGGCCTTGTATCACCCCCTGTGTTGCCTCTACCACTGTAACGGTAAACTGATGTTCCTCTATAGTGCGGGTGGTGCCGGTGAGATGAATCAAACAACACCATGCACACATAGCGACATAAGGTTGTTGTCTGGCGCTTGGGGTGACGCTTTTGAATTAGAATACCATAGAGAAAGGTGGTATAAGATTGTTTCCATTGCTGAAGTTTGGCATTTCCTGAAAAAAAACTGATCAGCTTTTTAAAGCCTATTGTTAAAACATTTCTTAAACGTAGCAAGAAGCTTCAGGATACCCTGGGCATACAAAACGGAAGACTAAAACAAAAAGTACATAGATGACTATTATGCACACGTAAGGCATTCGCCTTTGATCCCACCAAGATATGTTTTAACAAAGCTGCCGGGCATACAAATAAATTGTTTGGAATAGTTCTTTGGGGCAATTTGCCAGTGTAGCAACATGACTACTAAGCTGAGCTCATAACCGAATCCATCCCGCTCTCAATAATAGCTCATGTTCACGTACACTTTTGATGTTCGCCAGTTCTCATTCATCTCACCAGAAGTAGCGATTGTCCAAATGGCGCATACACAGAGGGGGTCGCATCCAGAGTAAAAGATGTGGAATGTTTTTATAGGGCCATGACCACTGCCTATGCTCGCGATGGGAGCTATATGATTTGCTGGATAAACTGTAGGAACGTGATTTATATGTTGACACTGACAGCATTCTGTTCACAAGCAGAGACGGCGAGTGGATCCCACCTCTAGGTCCTTACCTTGCGCGCATTTAACGGATGAACTAAATAGCCTCAAGTCTGTGGGCTCTACCGAAGATTATATAACTGGAGTTTGCGCTCGGTCCTAAATGCTATGCTTATAGGACCGCCAAGGAAATACACAGGTTAAATGCAAGGGTGTAACCCTCAATGCCACAAACGCCAAAGTGGTTAAGCAATATGAATCGTTAATTGGGCTTGTTCAACTCGTGACCAAGCAGCCGCAGCCTCCTAACCATCTGACCACAACGGCCTTCACAATAAATACGTCAACAAAAAACTAAGTTCCATCTCAAAAACGACACTACCTCACCAGGAGTACAGGTCGCTTACAATAAACGACGCTGCGTCCAAGACTATACAACTGTACCTTATGGCTAATAGGGATGTTTCGTGATTTGATGGTAGGCTTCAACACCCTTTCAGCCTTGTTATCAGTGGTCCCTCTAATTGTGGAAAACATACTTTGTCAAAGACATTATTGAAAACATGTCGTACGTTATTTCACAAAAAATCGATAACATTGTATACATCTATTCATGCTGGCAACCAATATACGATCAATTACTTAAAAACGTTGAATATAAACTTTGTACAAGGTCTCCGCAATCGTTCTGCACTTAAAACACTCTTGCCTACTACTAAGAATAATTTGCTCATTATAGACGCATTTAATGAATCAAGCCAGTGATAATTTGAAGTTCAAAAAGTTTTCACCCAGTATGTCCATCATAGACGTCTTTAAGTTGTATATATCTAGTGCAGAATCTGTTTATTCAAGGTAAAGCTAGTCGTACAATCAGTTTGAATACAAACTATATGATTATTTTCAAAAATGCTAGAGATCAACATCAGATAAGCTTACTGGCACGCCAAATGTTCCCCGGTAGTATAACATATTTTTAGAGGCTTTTAACGATGCAACTAGTTACACCTTTGGCTATCTATTGATAGATTATAAAACCACAACCCCGATATTTTAAGACTCAGAACCGCTTCTGATATCCCCACAGCAGGTTGTTAATGCTCTTAGAAAAAAGGTGTAATAATGTCAAACCGAATGGAGAGGGAATTTTACATTGTTAGACATGCTACATAAGGCATCACCCCGGAGCGAGGTAGGTGTCATTGTGAGCAACGCTAGTCCAGACTTTATTAATGCCCTTTGTGAAATATCTTTGAATGTCTTACAAGGTCACATACCGTTGTCTAATATTCAGTACAAGCTGTTAAAGAAAAAGAAGAAAGTTATTAGACTGATAGCTGATAAAAAAGTTAAACATTTAAAAAAAAAAAAAAGACAATCAATCAAACAGGAGGGTTTCTACTGCCTCTACTGGGGGCTGCTATCCCATTCATAGCAAGTCTTATCAACAGGAGTTGAGATGGAACACACTCAGAAAATGTTTTTGGTTCCACAAAATCAATTAGCAGCATTACAGCATCCTCAAACATCGGACTCCTCAAATGTATCTCTGCGACAGTCTGTACAAAGTGAATTGGACCGAGCCATGAGTGATATATTGAAACAGCAGGACATTGATGTATATGAAAAAGCTAAAAGATATTCATGTATTCTACAGAGGTACCTGGTCATGATAAAACAGGGTGAACGCGGAAACGCGTGATTACATTATCAATGCCTGAAGTTGATTCAAAGGATTCAAAAGATGAAGAAGAAAATATGTTAAAAACAGAAGTGTTGAAACATATGCCTATAAGAAACAAAAGAAATGCGGAATACATATTGGCTTCATTATCCCGCAACAATGACCAGATATCTTGGACAGATCAAGGGGAGAAATAGTTGTTGGAAATAAGAATGTGCCAGGTAGTCATCTGTATGATCTGCGGAAAAGTGTCACAGCCCATAATAATGTTGCAGACCGCTTCTAGACCAAAAGGGTGGAAACATATTTTAAAAAACGTTAGCTAGTTTAAATGTGCCAATATCCTGAATCCCAAAACACAAGGGTACTGCTCTATTGAGGCTTTTAAAACAGATACATCATCTGGAAGTAATACACAAACGCCTATGATGGTTTTTACGATCCCCACAAGCACTCCTAGAGCATTAAGAATGGCCCCTGTATTTAATACACAAACGGCATCTGATTTACGCTAACTAGTACTCCTAGAACCTTTAGTATTACACCATCCATTACTAAGACGCTCGTTGGCTAGTTTTAATCTTTCCTATTATTACACTAATTTTTATATTCTACTTTTTAAACCTATTTTTATTATTTTTATTATTACACTAATTTTTATATTTTACTTTTAAACTATTTTTATTATTATTTTCTATTGAGATGTGTTTTCTATTGAGGTGTGTTTTCTTTATTCAACTATGCGAAAAGTCAGTGTTGTATGTAAACTGGTGACATTAAATGAATGTTTTACATAAATTTATTTTTATTTTAAATCTGTTTTTATTATTATTTTTTCTATTCGGGTGTTTTTTCTTTATTCAACTATGTGAAAAATGCTGTGTTGTATGTTAACTTGTGACATACATTTTATATTTTTTATAAATTTTTTTTCCATTGAGTGGGTAATTTCTTCAGGCATATGAAAATGCTGTGTTGTATGTAAACCTGTGACATTAAAATGAATGTTTTACATTAATTTTATCTATTGAATGCATTTTTCCTGTATAATTTGTTTTAAAAATAAAAAGGAATGCAAAAATTGAGACATCGTGAAGACATGTATATTCCACATTCTTTATTTTTTTGAAAAAAAAACATCATTACACCATTTTTCACAATAATTTTTTACCTATAGGTGGCGCATGAACATTGTACACATTTAAATTTCTGATCATGACACACATCTGGATGTATTCTGCTAACAAAATGACTAACCATTGTATCGTTGTATACAAGATTGGCCCCATACATGCTCAATACTTTTGTATAAGGAATCTTTTTCTGAATGTGACATAAAAAAGAAAACACAGTGCTGTCCACATGTTGTAGAATAATTATTTTGAACTTGTTTTGCTTGAATGGCACATCTCCACACCTGTTTTTAAGAGGAAATTGCTAATTCCTGAGGAAAAAAGGTAGGTGGATGTCCAAAGCTATCAAAGAACAAACCATGCTTTGTTCTCTGTAATGTAAATACCTAGCCAGTGTTCACCGGGCATATTACGGGGTTGTGTATTTACAACTAACATAGCGGTAATTTACAAACTACGGCTTTTGGGAGATGATCACATGGCATTACTCCTAAGAAATTTGTGTCTCTATTCATTCTTTTTCTGAGTACGCTTAGTGAGTTCTATCGTATTCATCTTTAGTAATGATCCAATAGGACTTGCCTTCTGTTAGATATTTCGATTACAGAATCAAAAACGAATAGCAGATATGGGTCACAGTCCTCGGAAGGGGTTTCTTGAACCGGACTTCCGCTTAACGCTGCCGCTCTTTAATCAGTGAAACGTCTTCCTGACCCCCACCGTCGGGTTCCAAATTAAAACAAAATAGCGTATAACCAGACCCAAAATCAGATCGTGTTATGGCTAGTGACCGGTCTTTAAATGGCGCCCTGTTGATTCAATCAGTTGATAATATTCCCGCATATTGTCCTCTTTAAAAAAAGGGCTGAAAAGGACGGGCTGGGTGAGGCTGTCCATCTGCACAAAGGCTAATAAATTCTGTATTATAGTTTCCAAAATTAAAGGGGTTACGGGCATACGATCCTGTGTATGCTTCATTATCTACGAAAGCTATGACTACAAATTTAGGAATCTGTCCTATGAACAGGTTTTCTTGGTTGCAAAACACGCGGCCTGTAGGTATTGAGAAGGTTTTTAGAGATACTCTGTCAATAGCATATTTTGCATTAGTATGCTGTAAGGCACGAACTATGAGCTAGTCTTACAGTTGGTGCAACTGTTATTTTCCTTGACAAATAGACTAGCAGACATTATTTTCACAGCGAATTGACATTCCTAGGGTCATTAGTACAAAGTCGCTCTTTGAACGGATGAATTTCAAAGACATGTCAACACCATTTAGCAATAGTTTTTCTTGAAAAAACAAATCTGCATGTACTGGTGCTATTAATTCCACAATATGGCTTTCGGATGTGTATTCACCCCCTTTGTGCCAACCCCTTCATTATCGCCTCGGTGATAGATGTCTCATCCATTTTGCCAGCTGTGTCCTTACAAAATAGCCCTGTGCTAAATTGCGTAGCCAACGGTTCCTCTCCATAATTCAGAAGACATTCTATAAGGGCTCTATAAGGATACGTATTTGAAGACTGTGTGATCAGTCTATCACCCAACATTATATCTACTTGTGAAAAAAGACTGCATCCAGGATAGTTTATAAAACCTACATCAGCTGCGCGAGCCACAACAATGTGCCATCAGGGTTTGTAATCCTTACACGTGGTATACAAGTATGAATCGTTAAGGTCTAGATAATCCTCTCCGCCAGCCGAAATGAAAAATTCAATAGGACCGGCGCCGCTAGAGCTGACATTGGGGGATTTCTACAAATGTTGATTTTTCGATAGATGTTTGTGTGTACGGTACTGTAAACAGATCCAATTCTGTCTTCACACACTCTTCGGACTGATTATGAATAAACGCCATGATTGATTCTGTAAAATTAAAATATGTCTTTTGTCAGGGCCAGAGAGCCGGTTCGAGCTCTACGCCGCTGACAGATGCCTTCTTTGACAATCCTTCGCTTTTTGGTGGCGCTTTTATGCTTTTTGTTCACTAATCCGTTACGTCAACATCCTGGTGGGGCTCTTTTAATGCTTTGCGCCTGTACACCATTAGCCCATTTCCCTGTTGTCTGGATGCCACGGCATTCCTGACATTAGTCACAACATCACCAATAAAACCACTTTGCTGCTGTTTTCAGATGAGGTTTGGCTATATTAAACCCCTTTTTAAAAGGGGACAGCCATTCGAAATAAATTTCTGAATATCCCCCTAATCCATGTCCGGTATTATAGTGCTGGAGCCTATGAATCCCGCAACTCTCCACCAGCTTGATTCATGTAATAGTGCATATATCTTCCATCATCGGATGTGTACGCTTTCCTCATCATTTCAATGCTGTTTCACAGGTCTAAAATGTAGTTTGACAATTACTTTTCCGTATGAGAAAGGGATGTGTTGGTTCTGATCGTCTCGTAGTTCTATTTGAATATCAGTAATACTCGAGCGGGCCAACGATGTGTAGTGAGGACTGTCGTAACTTAGAGTGGGCATACGCTTGCTCTCATCAGAGATATTTATACAACGGAGTAAGGGGTACATGACTATCACCGACTAGCTGGTAGTCCACAATGTCACTATAAATAAATATATTATAACGACCCCCATGAATGTCTGTCGGGTGTGGAGCTGCACATTTTAAATGAGGGCCAATGTGAATTTCGCAACACAGAGTCTGGAATGAACCCAAGAATTTCGGCCAGACGCCCCTTAAACACAATATTCCAACCGCCTCCCCGTGAAAAGAATCTTATTAGTGATAGGATTGTGTGTCATAGTTATGTGGGCTAGGGTTAGGTTAGCAGCACATTTCATATTATATTCTTTAACAATGCTGTCGATCGTATTATAAGAACCAACTGTTAGCCTTAGCTTGTTGAACATTTTCGTTGTGGTCGATGAAATCAACCTTGGCATCATTCTCAGTGAAACTATTCCAGACCCTGGGGTATTGAATTTCAATAAGACCAACTTCATACGGCTCTTTGGACATGAGTGGTTTAGCCAGTTTTGTTCTGAATTGCCAAATCTTATTATTTGGATAAACTAATTGTGAGGCATTACTAGGCAGCGTAACAAAAAATCCGTTCTTATTCATAGCTCCAATACCTTTCACTAACAAAACACAATGACTAATATTACAAGACTGGTACAGCGCTTTTATCTTACATCAACTATGTCTTTTTCAGAGAGCCATGAATTGAATTTCTGAGGCCATCCTAACCATTTCACAAGTACAAGCTTTTTACGTCCTGTTTTCTTTCGAGCCAGCACTTTCTCAATTTTAAACACTTTGTTTTTGTCTACAATTACAGACTGTAACTCGGCTTCGTAAAAGGTACCTGTCACCGGCTCCCCACTATTGTCTTTCAGTATATAAACAGGAGGAGTTCTACCTATACGTTTTGATATTGTAAAAAACTCATCTGTAAACGTCTGTTCGTAACCTTTACGTAAAAACCGTCTGTGCTTTGATATCCTAACGGTGTCCCCATCTGAAATTTAAACAGCACTGTTCCATGTGGTTTCAGTTTGTACAGAGTGTTAAAGACAGTTTTCTCATTGTCTTTACATACGGAGGACGGTGCCATTTTTATTGACCTATGGTATGCAGAGTTGTAAGCAGCAACCATATCTTGTACTACCTCAATATAGCGGCACGAGTTAACAGCCGTTAAATATCTCCACATTCTGGTTTTGAAAGTCCTATTGAAACGCTCAACAACACTTGCTTTTGTTTCGCTCGATGTGGGAAAAATGGTGAATTTTATATTGTGTCATCAATTTTGAAAAACCTTTATTATAAAAATTCTTTTCCAGAGTCTGTTTGAAGCTTCTGGGTATGCGTCCTTGTTCCAATATTTCCTTAAAGGCACTTGTCACGCTAGGGCCCCGATTTGTTTTAAGACATATTACCCAGGCATATTTAGAAAACACATCAATACATGTCAATAAATACTGCACATTATCGTTTTCCGTTGAATATTCAGACATATCGACCAAATCAGCCTGAAATTGCTTATCGATACCATTAACAATCACTCTGTTTCTTGGGAAGTGTTTCAATGCAGGGCGCAGTGTATATGCATCCTGCCTCAGCAGAAACTTTCTTAACCGTGGGGATAGTTGGAGACAAGCCGGTACATTCTTTGACGGAATCACGGAGCTCTGTACACCTCCTAACCCTCCTGGGTTGGACGGATCATAGTATATTTTGTGCATAACCTTCTCCATGATTCATTTAAAACACAAGTGAACACATTAGAGTTATGTCATTCTTTTATTTTTACAAAACACACTCACACAGTCCTACATATGACAGTTATGAAGACAGTGAAACCTATTCTATCATAGATAGCATATTGGCTAATACGGATACATTGCTTTTTACTGATTATGAATATATGCAGTTTTTGCAAATCCTGTAAGACATCGGTATACTGTTTTTCTTGCACATACAAACTCACGGTGTCTACAAGCATTGTATACATAGTAAGCAGGTGATAAACTTTCAGCATCTTAAAATTACGCGTGAATGTTGGCTATGACATCACAAAATGTTTCCACTATGCTCTCACGTGTCATTAACATTGATAATAACATCTGCAACAGATCCCTCCCAAGGAGGGGTGCTATGTTGTCTTCTTACAATCACCATCAGTTTTTCTAACCTACTCACAACTGTAATGCATCTACATCGACACTCTTACATTGGTATTTTTCAACATCGTTCACATTATTAGCAATGGCTTGATCTAAAATACCAGATAGATAATGCGGTATCGCTTCACTGATATGGTTATACATTACACATAAACAATTCCCCCATATTTTCACCCTGTTAGTTTTTTCTAGCATATAAATCTCTCCAATAGTCACCAATCTCTCTAATTTCGGCTATTTTGACAAGATCATTCCCTATCATAGAGTCATACATAGCACTGATTTTAGTCGTAACATCTTCGGACGCGTTTCAACTCGTACAAAACTGTTTCAGATACTTCCCCTGATTCTACCCTCATCAGCCGTGAGATGTTTCAAGGACAGAAAACGTTGTACGCCACGACACCAATGAATTTATCAGTCAGTAGTCTTTCATAAGCTGTTCAAAGTGGACAGTGTAGAAGTGTTCTGGTAGCCCATGTAAACAGGCATGCTGTTTCTGGCTTGGATGATTGATCTGACACCTCGAACAAAGCTCTTCCAAATACTTGTAAAGAACTATGTTAAGAAGATGTAGAGAAGCTGTTTTAACGCTATCTATAAACAAAGATGACACCACACCATCAGTCTGATCAGGCGCCTCTGTGTCCGAACAATCAGCAACACCTCCCTGTTGTAATACAGCAGTTGTTGAGGGTATAGCTTGATATGCACATGTCTGAGGGGAAGTGCCCCAAACAATAGAGATGGTGGCAGAGGAGGTGTAGGTGGGGGCGGCAGGAAGTGTTCCGCGATAGAGGTGGCGATGATGACAATGATGAAAGGGGTTGAGGAGATCCGGATGCCGTTAGGGGTGCAATAGACCAGGGGTGTTAGGAGGCGCACCTGAGGGGGTTGAATGAAACCACTCCAGATCCTCTGGGAAGAAAAAAAAATAACACATTACAATCACAGTAGCATGAAAAAAAAAGAAAAGAAAAGCATTTTAACTATTTTGGCAAATAATTAGCATATACAAATTAGACCCAACGTTTTGCTAGTCTTTGTGTCTGATGATTTTAGGTTTGTATAGGTTCCGTGGCATGGGCAGAGACTGTTGGTCAGTGTCCCCAAATATCAATCTTTTCTTTATGTTCTCATAAGAACTCCTTATTTTGTCTCTTCTGATGACATAGTCGATGGTGTCAAACTGTTTCTTCAAAATCTCCCAGTCACACCATTGTATAAAGAACACATTTTAAAACCATTTGTTGTATTCCTCGTTAGATACAGGATACGGTTTTAACTTCCATTCTTCATGACCGCGGGTAGCAACTAACTTCTCCCTTTCACTGCATACGCTAAGGAAAATAAAATCCTCTGCAGGCCTAGTGAAACGGTCTGCTTCCACACGATAGATACTAGAGCCATCACGACTGTCCCATTGAGACACATACACCAGCTCAGGCAAGCCAGAATTATCAAGGTCCAGAGAGACAACATCACGAAAAAGGCCCCAGTCTTTCGCAGAAATTGTACAGGCTGTTTTGGCTTTGCTAGATAGTTCTACAGCAACACTAGTGTAAACAGCTAATGTTACGTATCCTGCACTGTATTGAATTGAATAACGGTATCCATTGACAACGGCCATATTCCAGATCAGATGTACATGGCTCAGTCATGCTTGTAGGAAAGATCTCCGAACGGAATCGCTTCTTTCGAGGGGCCTGACTCAAACTGCATGTTGTTCCAGTATCAGTCTCACCGCATCCCCATAGCTCTTTTTGGCGGGTTAGGCGCATACCAAATGTAGTGGCTCCTGTTCTAGATGTCTCACCTTCTTCAACAAAAGATGATCCAGATTGTTGTCCAAATGCGGGGAAAGCCATGGCTGAAAAACGATTCCTCTTCGACGCAGCTTCGACGATTAGATGCACTACCATATTCGGCCACTAGATGGCGCTCGCGGGGTGCCGACGTTCGACCGCGACGTCATCACATCCGCTAGATGCGTGCGCAGCTTCGACGATTAGATGCACTAACATATTCAGCCACTAGATGGCGATCGCGAGTAACGACGTGCGGCCGCGCCGTCATCACGCACGCACATATCATCAGTTGGCATGGCAGGTTTGCGTGTGCGTGTGAGATGACGTCACACATGCACGCGCAAAACCGCCATCTTTATACTACTCTCGTGGAACAGAGCCATTGTAGTGGAGCCCGTTCTTGGCACGAAGCATCCAGTCCTGGCTCAGGTGATAGCCACCCAACCTAAAGCGCAGAGAAACAAGAGACTGCCAAACTCTGGCAGCTTCGGTTCTCAAAAACGAGCCTCTGGATCTGTGCCCAAGACACCTGCAAGGGCTACTGTGAGTCTTGAGTAGAGTGTGAGTGCAGTAGCTGTCGATCGAGACCTTCACATTCACACTACCCAAATCATGTTGACACACAGCTGGTCCAACTCTCTCTATCAGTGTCCGTTGTGGCGCTTGTGGGGATAGGAAGACTGTGTATTTCTACTATAACCTTTTATTACCTCTGTGAATCCCTTTTTGCTTTCTCTAGTGTCACATTCCGTGCCTATGGACTTTTGCTTTTGTGAATGTCCCTTCTTGTGTATATGCTCTTTCATGTTTGAAAACGCAGTGTCTTTTGTAGTATTTAGTTTTGATTGCCTGTGTTGTACGTTCTGTGGACAGTAACGAACCTTGAAGCGTGTATCTCAGTTTGTTTTTATTTGCACACCAATCAAATCCTTTTTGGCGCTTGTGGGGATAGGAAGACTGTGTATTTCTACTATAACCTTTTATTGCCTCTGTGAATCCCCTTTTGCTTTCTAGTGTCACATCTGCGCCTATGGACTTTTGCTTTTGTGAATGTCCCTTTTGTGAATGTCCCTTGTTGTGTATATGTTCTTTCATGTTTGGAAACGCAGTGTCTTTTGTAGTATTTAGTTTTGATTGCCTGTGTTGTACGTTCTGTGGACATTAAAGACCCTTGAAGTGTGTAACTCAGTTTGTTTTTATTTGCACACCAATCACATGTGCACGTTATCACAATGTCACAGGCTTATACTCATCACTGGTTCATAATGCCACTTTGTGAAAAGAAAATGACTATGATCTGGGTTGTAAATGGGAAATGAGTGTTCTGTGATCATCACTGGGAACTTTCCGTGAGCCTTGAGCATCAAGGACACTTCGTCTACGGACAACCACCGCTGGTATTGCATAAGATGATCAGTCAGACCTTCAGTGTCAACCTTTTCAACACTTAGGTACGACTTGATGCCCTCGTCGTAGCTATTAGACTCAATGTATTTGACAGTAGTGTCGATCAAGGTTTTGCGATCCACCCGGCGATAGTCTAGACCCACTAGTGCGGCTACTGTGTGGAATCCGCAGTGGTTGTCGGACGGCACTTTCACAACATTGAGATTATTCAGTCTCACGTAAGCGCGTAATGTACCCTTGTGATAGCAGTGTGTGTCTGTCATCTCCTGGGGTGCATGTACGGTACGTAGGTTGAGACCATGGACCATTACGTGCCAGAGACCCATATTGTAACAGAGGGAACCAGGAGCCCACGACGTGTAGTGACTGTTGACGATATAATAATTGTATCCACTAAAATTGAGCTCTATGTTGACTCCAAATAAACCTCCTATAATCGCTGTTACAGGTATAAACTTGTCTTCATTATCGCACGGTTCTTCGAACAGAACACGTATGTCATTGCAGACAGCAAGTATCGAGTCATCACAGTTGAAACTCTTGACTGCTAGATGTGCCATAACGGCCAGAGCTTCGGGTGTCAAGGGTTCCGCACCGGCAGCAGCAGCAGCTGTCTCGGTTGATGCTGATGTAGTTATGGGGTTCGTCGTTGAATGCATGAAGAGGACCCAGAGTGCCTCTATGAGTGTACCGTGAGAGCATGCACATGCTGTCACAGCTGCCGTACCCGGGCTCTTTCCGTACACGGTAGACGCGATGCTGACCATGCAAGGGTTTTTGATGCTCGGTGATGTGTCCCGGTTCGTTTCTGATACCAGTTGCACATTTCTGTTAGTCAGGAATATGCAACTTTCACGAAATCCAAACTTGTCTACGTCGACCACTAGCCCTTTGCATATGCGCCGAGGCCCCTGGGGTCTGACACGTTCACCATCGGCACTAGCATCCTGCTGTGGTTCGATAGTCTCATTGTGGCACTCGTGTTTTGCAGATTCGCAGATTGGAGAAGGATAGCGCCAAACGTCCTGCTCCTCAGACTCGCTCTGTCCATCTACACATTCAAAGGTCTCAACCGATTCATCTCTGCATGCCATGTGTAACATGCTATCGATTTGGTAACCGTTCTCGTCCTCGCTAATCCGAAGCGTGTCGCACCACGGATCAAACTCGTTGCCGGGTCCACACAGGGCCTGTGCAATCGGTCTGGCTAGAGACCTCGTCAACGTGCCCTGGATGCTGCTATGTAGCCCGTGCGCGAGATTGCCAAGGTAGGTGAAGCGCGGTTCGCCTTGTTCGGGGTAGACGTTGCCATGCTCTTTTGCAAACCAAATGTCTCGGGTCTCTATCGCACTCTTCACGCTGGCTGGGGTCTGGTTCAGTTTCTCTGTGTAAGGCAGCTGAGCCAGAAGCTCGGGCACGTATAGCTCCGCGATGCGTAGCACGGTCCCTGTGTCAATCAAGTTGCCAAAGACTATCCGTAGAGCGTGTACAATCTCGCTGTGGTCAAGTACTACGTGACTATCAGATCCCCCGGGTGCACGATTAAGGTTCAGAGCTGCGCACAGGTGTTTGTCAGCATCTGAACCTGTTTGGGACAATCGTTTCTTCAACACGGGCTGAATGTGCAACATTCCCACATACACCAGTACATACCACGCTGCAAAGTACAACAGGCCTGCTGAGGTGACCGTGTGTCGTGCGCTGTGCCGATCATAACCCTCGCTGTCCTCGTGCCCAACCACGCGTAGGCCACAAGCTGCGAATGTCAAAGCTATCGTGGAGCTCACAAGTCGATCAGGAACACTGTCACCCTGTCCCGCGAGCAACGGGTAGAACTCCTTTGTGCAAGACTTTGATCATCATACACCTTTCAGATTCGCTTATGAGAGTGACTTGGGCCAACGTGTTCAAGGGACCCAGGAGGTGCTTTGTGTAATGCGCGTTGCTGACTCTGACAAGCCCTCCGGTGCCCATTGGTGTGAAACGTTCCAAGACTTGGCGCGTCACGCATCTCCACGCTCTCGCCAGCAGCTCAAGTGTGTACTGGGAACTGGGCGAAACGGGGAGAGCCAGGGCTTTGAACAACTGGTAACATGTCCTGGTGGAGTTGACAAACACGGGCCATATTCTACCCGAAAACTCGCGTGTGTTAGGAGCCTTCAGCGTGAGATCGTCCACAGCAGAAGCAGCAACCCTGGGGAAGCACGAGACGAGAGCTTGTGTAATCACGTGCACCTCTTGAGCCCTGGCCTCCATCGCCTCGGGGGCATTGGTCAGGACATCCACCGCTGTCGATATGTCCCAGCCATTCCACTCGCTTGCAGTCGGCTGGGCAGCAGCAGCAGCAGCAGCAGCAGCGGCAGCCCCACGCTTAGGGGAGAATCCTCGGTTTTGAGTAATTATATTTACCAACTCGGGTTCGGCATTGAGACCCGCTTCATGCTCGAACTTTGAGGCACGTGTGGGTTTAGATGATGCGAATGGAATGTGATCACTGGCAAACATGACAACGAGAGCCTCCAAGTCAAACGAGGCTCCGGTGGCCTGGCACTCCTTGAACTTCATCGAGTGTGACTGGGTCCAGGCTTCTATCAACTCTTGGACATCAGACCCCGGAGGCTTGTGGATTTGATACAGGAGCCAGCATAGTTGAATCACAGCTTCGTTTCGCACTAGCCAATCGCGCTGTCGAGAAGCCTCGACTGCAGCACACTCCATGAGAAACACGCAGGATGTCAGGAGTCTACGCTTACAGTCTGAACATGGAAGTTTTACAATGCGAGCCTCGGCGCAGCGCACTGACCGCACGGCGGACCAAGGGCTGCAGCCGCACCATTTCATCTTGTCCAGTATCGCCGTTACGAGTGTGCAGCCGTGTACAGTGTGTTTGGCTTGGCTTTGACACGTACCGTGGTGAGCAAACACCATGGAACAGGTTCTGTTCTTGGCGATAGACTTCCAATCATAAAACTCCTGTGCCCAGCCAAGTTTTAGCTCGTTGTTTGTGCCACTGAGTTCCTTGCGTTCATCGATCCAGTCCGAACGAAGTGTTTCACAACCCGTTCGAAAGGTGTGGTGCAGCTACCTTTGTAGGCGAGGCTGTAGGAGACTGGAACTTGAGCTGCTTGCAAGAAAGTACATTCCCAGATCAGGAGAAAGCCACGCTAGCCTACCACATCTTACAGTGCCTCCTACGAGCACAGATCGTAGCGCTCAGGGTTCTGGGGTTCGCTATGAAGTTGCTACAACCGGCGCGGATTTGGAGATGGAATACTGGATTCAGAGTTGACTTCATCGGGTGCCTGGTTGACACAATACATATGTGGGACAGTGTTGATTCCATGCAGAGCGGGTCAGGTGCCATAGTCCGGACACTGGACCAGCTGGGTTTACTTAGTTGTTTGCCACGCCATGTGATGGACCCTTTAATCGTGGCTCGGGCAACTGACACCCAAGAAGAATCACTCCACAGTGTGTACAACCTGTGCCAATTCACTGAGCGAGACATCGGTGCACAGTGACCTGGAGACCATACTAGGCTCTGACCGGTATAAACACATCACGCTGGAGACCAAGAGCTTCATCCTCCGAGGCCCTACGGGCCCTTCAACATACAGTTTCACAACCAGTTCTTCTCGTGGAACAGAGCCATTGTAGTGGAGCCCGTTCTTGGGCACGAAGCATCCAGTCCTGGCTCAGGTGATAGCCACCCAACCTAAAGCGCAGAGAAACAAGAGACTGCCAAACTCTGGCAGCTTCGGTTCTCAAAAACGAGCCTCTGGATCTGTGCCCAAGACACCTGCAAGGGCTACTGTGAGTCTTGAGTAGAGTGTGAGTGCAGTAGCTGTCGATCGAGACCTTCACATTCACACTACCCAAATCATGTTGACACACAGCTGGTCCAACTCTCTCTATCAGTGTCCGTTGTGGCGCTTGTGGGGATAGGAAGACTGTGTATTTCTACTATAACCTTTTATTACCTCTGTGAATCCCTTTTGCTTTCTTAGTGTCACATTCCGTGCCTATGGATTTTGCTTTTGTGAATGTCCCTTCTTGTGTATATGCTCTTTCATGTTTGAAAACGGCAGTGTCTTTTGTAGTATTTAGTTTTGATTGCCTGTGTTGTAACGTTCTGTGGACAGTAACGAACCTTGAAGCGTGTATCTCAGTTTGTTTTATTTGCACACCAATCAAATCCTTTTTGGCGCTTGTGGGGATAGGAAGACTGTGTATTTCTACTATAACCTTTTATTGCCTCTGTGAATCCCCTTTTGCTTTCTCTAGTGTCACATTCCGTGCCTATGGACTTTTGCTTTTGTGAATGTCCCTTTTGTGAATGTCCCTTGTTGTGTATATGTTCTTTCATGTTTGGAAACGCAGTGTCTTTTGTAGTATTTAGTTTTGATTGCCTGTGTTGTACGTTCTGTGGACATTAAAGACCCTTGAAGTGTGTAACTCAGTTTGTTTTTATTTGCACACCAATCACATGTGCACGTTATCACAATGTCACAGGCTTATACTCATCACTGGTTCATAATGCCACTTTGTGAAAAGAAAATGACTATGATCTGGGTTGTAAATGGGAAATGAGTGTTCTGTGATCATCACTGGGAACTTTCCGTGAGCCTTGAGCATCAAGGACACTTCGTCTACGGACAACCACCGCTGGTATTGCATAAGATGATCAGTCAGACCTTCAGTGTCAACCTTTTCAACACTTAGGTACGACTTGATGCCCTCGTCGTAGCTATTAGACTCAATGTATTTGACAGTAGTGTCGATCAAGGTTTTGCGATCCACCCGGCGATAGTCTAGACCCACTAGTGCGGCTACTGTGTGGAACCGGCAGTGGTTGTCGGACGGCACTTTCACAACATTGAGATTATTCAGTCTCACGTAAGCCGTGAATGTACCCTTGTGATAGCAGTGTGTGTCTGTCATCTCCTGGGGTGCATGTACTGCACGTTAGGTTGAGACCATGGACCATTACGTGCCAGAGACCCATATTGTAACAGAGGGAACCAGGAGCCCACGACGTGTAGTGACTGTTGACGATATAATAATTGTATCCACTAAAATTGAGCTCTATGTTGACTCCAAATAAACCTCCTATAAACCTCCTATATAAACTTGTCTTCATTATCGCACGGTTCTTCGAACAGAACACGTATGTCATTGCAGACAGCAAGTATCGAGTCATCACAGTTGAAACTCTTGACTGCTAGATGTGCCATAACGGCCAGAGCTTCGGGTGTCAAGGGTTCCGCACCGGCAGCAGCAGCAGCTGTCTCGGTTGATGCTGATGTAGTTATGGGGTTCGTCGTTGAATGCATGAAGAGGACCCAGAGTGCCTCTATGAGTGTACCGTGAGAGCATGCACATGCTGTCACAGCTGCCGCACCGGGCTCTTTCCGTTACACGTAGTACGCCGATGCTGACCATGCAAGGGTTTTGATGCTCGGTGATGTGTCGGTTCGTTTCTACCACGTGCACCAATTTCTGTTAGTCAGGAATATGCAACTTTCACGAAATCCAAACTTGTCTACGTCGACCACTAGCCCTTTGCATATGCGCCGAGGCCCCTGGGGTCTGACACGTTCACCATCGGCACTACCATCCTGCTGTGGTTCGATAGTCTCATTGTGGCACTCGTGTTTTTGCAGATTCGCAGATTGAGAAGGATAGCGCAACGTCCTGCTCCTCAGACTCGCTCTGTCCATCTACACATTCAAAGGTCTCAACCGATTCATCTCTGCATGCCATGTGTAACATGCTATCGATTTGGTAACCGTTCTCGTCCTCGCTAATCCGAAGCGTGTCGCACCACGGATCAAACTCGTTGCCGGGTCCACACAGGGCCTGTGCAATCGGTCTGGCTAGAGACCTCGTCAACGTGCCCTGGATGCTGCTATGTAGCCCGTGCGCGAGATTGCCAAGGTAGGTGAAGCGCGGTTCGCCTTGTTCGGGGTAGACGTTGCCATGCTCTTTTGGCAACCCAAATGTCGCGGTCTCTATCGCACTCTTCACCGCGCTGGGGTCTGGTTCAGTTTCTCTGTGTAAGGCAGCTGAGCCAGAAGCTCGGGCACGTATAGCTCCGCGATGCGTAGCACGGTCCCTGTGTCAATCAAGTTGCCAAAGACTATCCGTAGAGCGTGTACAATCTCGCTGTGGTCAAGTACTACGTGACTATCAGATCCCCCGGGTGCACGATTAAGGTTCAGAGCTGCGCACAGGTGTTTGTCAGCATCTGAACCTGTTTGGGACAATCGTTTCTTCAACACGGGCTGAATGTGCAACATTCCCACATACACCAGTACATACCACGCTGCAAAGTACAACAGGCCTGCTGAGGTGACCGTGTGTCGTGCGCTGTGCCGATCATAACCCTCGCTGTCCCGTGCCCAACCACGCGTAAGCCACAAGCTGCGAATGTCAAAGCTATCGTGGAGCTCACAAGTCGATCAGGAACACTGTCACCCTGTCCCGCTGCAACGGTAGAACTCCTTTGTGCAAGACTTTGATCATCATACACCTTTCAGATTCGCTTATGAGAGTGACTTGGGCCAACGTGTTCAAGGGACCCAGGAGGTGCTTTTGTTTTGCGGCGTTGTTGACTCTGACAAGCCCTCCCGTGTGGTGTGAAACGTTCCAAGACTTGGCGACGTCACGCATCTCCGCGCCAGCAGCGCCGGGGTGTGCGTACTGGGATACTGGGCGAAACAACGGGGAGAGCCAGGGCTTTGAACAACTGGTAACATGTCCTGGTGGAGTTGACCAAACACGGGCCATATTCTACCGAAAACTCGGCGTAATGTTAGGAGCGCTTCAGCGTGAGAATCGTCCACAGCAGAAGCAGCAACCCTGGGGGAAGCACGCAGACGAGCAGCTTGTGTAATCCCGTGCACCTCTTGAGCCCTGGCCTCCATCGCCTCGGGGGCATTGGTCAGGACATCCACCGCTGTCGATATGTCCCAGCCATTCCACTTCGCTTGCAGTCGGCTGGGCAGCAGCAGCAGCAGCAGCAGCAGCGGCAGCCCCACGCTTAGGGGAGAGAATCCTCGGTTTTGAGGTATTATTATATTTACCAACTTCGGGTTCGGCATTGAGACCCGCTTCATGCTCGAACTTTGAGGCGCGTGTGGGTTTTAGATGATGCGAATGGAATGTGATCACTGGCAAACATGAAACCAACGAGCCTCCAAGTCAAACGAGGCTCCGGTGGCCTGGCACTCCTTGAACTTCATCGGAGGTGTGCCACGATTGACTGGGTCCAGGCTTCTATCAACTCTTGGACATCAGAGACCCCGGAGGTTTTGGATTTGATACAGGAGCCAGCATAGTTGAATCACAGCTTCGTTTCGCACTAGCCAATCAGCGCTGTCGAGAAGCCTCGACTGCAGCACACCCCAGCGAAACACACGGGATGTCAGGAGTCTACGCGCTACAGTCTGAACATGGAAGTTTTACAATGCGCAGCCTCGGGCGCGCGCACTGACCGCGACGGGGGACCAAAGGGGCTGCAGCCGCACCATTTCATCTTGTCCAGTATCCGCGTTACGAGTGTGCAGCCGTGTACAGAGTGTTTGTTTGGCTTTGACACGCGTACCGTGGTGAACAAACACCATGGAACAGGTTCTGTTCTTGGCGATAGACTTCCAATCATAAAACTCCTGTGCCCAGCCAAGTTTTAGCTCGTTGTTTGTGCCACTGAGTTCCTTTCCGTTCATCGATCCAGTCCGACGAAGTGTTTCACAACCCGTTCGAAAGGTGTGGTGCAGCTACCTTTGTAGGCGAGGCTGTAGGAGACTGGAACTTAAGCTGCTTGCAAGAAAGTACATTCCCAGATCAGGAGAAAGCCACGCTAGCCTACCACATCTTACAGTGCCTCCTACGAGCACACAGACATCGTAAGGCGCTCCGGGTTCTGGGGTTCGCTATGAAGTTGCTACAACCGGCGGATTTGGAGATGGAATACTGGATTCAGAGTTGACTTTACGCGGTGCCTGGTTGACCCAATACATATGGGACAGTGTTGATTCCATGCAGAGCGGGTCAGGTGCCATAGTCCGCCGGACACCGAGCCTGGGTTTACTTAGTTGTCTGCCGCCATGTGATGGACCCTTTAATCGTGGCTCGGGCAACTGACAGCAAGAAGAATCACTCCACAGTGTGTACAACCTGTGCCAATTCACTGAGCGAGACCCGGTGCACAGTGACCTGGAGACCATACTAGGCTCTGACCGTAAAACAATAAACACCCTGGAAACCAACATCCTCGAGCCCCTCGGAGGCCCTTCAACATACAGTTTCACAACCAGTTCTTCTCGTGGAACAGAGCCATTGTAGTGGAGCCCGTTCGCGGCACGAAGCATCCAGTCCTGGCTCAGGTGATAGCCACCCAACCTAAAGCGCAGAGAAACAAGAGACTGCCAAACTCTGGCAGCCGGTTCTCAAAACGCGAGCCTCTGGATCTGTGCGCCCAAGACACCGTGCAAGGGCTACTGTGAGTCTTGAGTAAGAGTGTGAGTGCAGTAGCTGTCGATCGAGACCTTCACATTCACACTACCCAAATCATGTTGACACACAGCTGGTCCAACTCTCTCTATCAGTGTCCGTTGTGGCTTGTGGGGATAGGAGAAAATGTGTATTTCTACTATAACCTTTTATTACCTCTGTGAATCCCTTTTTGCTTTCTCTAGTGTCACATTCCGTGCCTATGGACTTTTGCTTTTGTGAGTGTCCCTTCTTGTGTATATGCTCTTTCATGTTTGAAAACGCAGTGTCTTTTGTAGTATTTAGTTTTGATTGCCTGTGTTGTATGCGTTCTGTGGACAGTAGCGACGACCTGAAGCGTGTATCTCAGTTTGTTTTTATTTGCACACCAATCAAATCCTTTTTTGGCTTGTGGGGATAGGAGAACTGTGTATTTCTACTATAACCTTTTATTGCCTCTGTGAATCCCCTTTTGCTTTCTCTAGTGTCACATTCCGTGCCTATGGACTTTGCTTTTGTGAATGTCCTTTTGTGAATGTCCCTTGTTGTGTATATGTTCTTTCATGTTTGGAAACGCAGTGTCTTTTGTAGTATTTAGTTTTGATTGCCTGTGTTGTACGTTCTGTGGACATTAAAGACCCTTAAGGTGTGTAACTCAGTTTGTTTTTATTTGCACACCCAATCACAGCACGTTATCACAATGTCACAGGCTTATACTCATCACTGGTTCATAATGCCACTTTGTGAAAAGAAAATGACTATGATCTGGGTTGTAAATGGGAAATGAGTGTTCTGTGATCATCACTGGGAACTTTCCGGTGAGCCTTGAGCATCAAGGACACTTCGTCTACGGACAACCCAGCTGGTATTGCATAAGATGATCAGTCAGACCTTCAGTGTCAACCTTTTCAACACGGTACGACTTGATGCCCTCGTCGTAGCTATTAGACTCAATGTATTTGACAGTAGTGTCGATCAAGGTTTTCGCGATCCACCCGGCGATAGTCTAGACCCACTAGTGCGGCTACCTGTGGAATCCGCAGTGGTTGTCGGACGGCACTTTCACAACATTGAGATTATTCAGTCTCACGTAAGCGTAATGTACCCTTGTGATAGCAGTGTGTGTCTGTCATCTCCTGGGGTGCATGTACGATGCGTAAGGTTGAGACCATGGACCATTACGTGCCAGAGACCCATATTGTAACAGAGGGAACCAGGAGCCCACGGCGATGTAGTGACTGTTGACGATATAATAATTGTATCCACTAAAATTGAGCTCTATGTTGACTCCAAATAAACCTCCTATAATCGGCTGTTACAGGTATAAACTTGTCTTCATTATCGCACGGTTCGCTTAAACAGAACACGTATATGTCTTGCAGACAGCAAGTATCGAGTCATCACAGTTGAAACTCTTGACTGCTAGATGTGCCATAACGGCCCAGAGCCGGGTGTCAAGGGTTCTGCACCGGCAGCAGCAGCAGCTGTCTCGGTTGATGCTGATGTAGTTATGGGGTTCGTCGTTGAATGCATGAAGAGGACCCAGAGTGCCTCTATGAGTGTACCGTGAGAGCATGCACATGCTGTCACAGCTGCCGATACCGGGCTCTTTCCGTACACGGTACGGACGCGATGCTGACCATGCAAGGGTTTTGATGCTCGGTGATGTGTCCGGTTCGTTTTCGTACCAGTTGCACATTTCTGTTAGTCAGGAATATGCAACTTTCACGCAAATCCAAATTTGTCTACGTCGACCACTAGCCCTTTGCATATGCCGAGGGCCCCTGGGGTCTGACACGTTCACCATCGGCACTAGCATCCTGCTGTGGTTCGATAGTCTCATTGTGGCCTCGTGTTTTGCAGATTCGCAGATTGGAGAAGGATAGCGCAAACGTCCTGCTCCTCGGACTCGCTCTGTCCATCTACACATTCAAAGGTCTCAACCGGTTCATCTCTGCATGCCATGTGTAACATGCTATCGATTTGGTAACCGTTCGTCCCCCGCTAATCCGAGCGTGTCGCACCCCGGATCAAACTCGTTGCCGGTCCACAAGGGCCTGTGCAATCGGTCTGGCTAGAGACCTCGTCAAGCGTGCCCTGGATGCTGCTATGTAGCCCGCGTGCGCGAATTGCCAAGGTAGGGTAGGTAGCGGTTCGGCTTTTGTTCGGGGTAGACGTTGCCATGCTCTTTTGCAAACCAAATGTCTCGGGTCTCTATCGCACTCTTCACGCTGGCTGGGGTCTGGTTCAGTTTCTCTGTAATAAGGCAGCGGAGCCAGAAGCTCGAACCGTATAGCTCGCGATGCGTAGCACGGTCCTGTGTCAATCAAGTTGCCAAAGACTATCCGTGAGCGTGTACAATCTCGCTGTGGTCAAGGACTACGTGACTATCAGATCCCCGGGTGCCGATTAAGGTTCAGAGCGCGCGCGTTTTTTGTCAGCATCTGAACCTGTTTGGGACAATCGTTTCTTCAACACGGGCTGAATGTGCAACATTCCCACATACACCAGTACATACCACGCTGCAAAGTACAACAGGCCTGCTGAGGTGACCGTGTGTCGGTGCGCTGTGCCGATCATAACCCTCGCTGTCCTCGTTCAACCACGCCGTAGGCCACAAGCTGCGAATGTCAAAGCTATCGTGGAGCTCACAAGTTCGATCAGGAACACTGTCACCCTGTCCCGGCCGCGCGTAGAACTCCTTTGTGCAAGACTTTGATCATCATACACCTTTCAGATTCGCTTATGAGAGTGACTTGGGCCAACGTGTTCTAAAGGGACCCAGGAGGTGCTTTTGTGTATGTGCGCGTTGCTGACTCTGACAAGCCCTCCGGTGCCCATTGGTGTGAAACGTTCCAAGACTTGGCGTCCACGATCTCCACGCTCGCCAGCAGCTCAAGTGTGTACTGGGAACTGGAAGCGGGGAGAGCCAGGGCTTTGAACAACTGGTAACATGTCCTGGTGGAGTTGACAAACACGGGCCATATTCTACCCGAAAACTCGCGTGTGTTAGGAGCCTTCAGCGTGAGATCGTCCACAGCAGAAGCAGCAACCCTGGGGAAGCACGAGACGAGAGCTTGTGTAATCACGTGCACCTCTTGAGCCCTGGCCTCCATCGCCTCGGGGGCATTGGTCAGGACATCCACCGCTGTCGATATGTCCCAGCCATTCCACTCGCTTGCAGTCGGCTGGGCAGCAGCAGCAGCAGCAGCAGCAGCGGCAGCCCCACGCTTAGGGGAGAATCCTCGGTTTTGAGTAATTATATTTACCAACTCGGGTTCGGCATTGAGACCCGCTTCATGCTCGAACTTTGAGGCACGTGTGGGTTTAGATGATGCGAATGGAATGTGATCACTGGCAAACATGACAACGAGAGCCTCCAAGTCAAACGAGGCTCCGGTGGCCTGGCACTCCTTGAACTTCATCGAGTGTGCCACGATTGACTGGGTCCAGGCTTCTATCAACTCTTGGACATCAGACCCCGGAGGCTTGTGGATTTGATACAGGAGCCAGCATAGTTGAATCACAGCTTCGTTTCGCACTAGCCAATCGCGCTGTCGAGAAGCCTCGACTGCAGCACACTCCATGAGAAACACGCAGGATGTCAGGAGTCTACGCTTACAGTCTGAACATGGAAGTTTTACAAATCACGGTAGCCCGGCGCACTGACCGCATGGCGGACCAAGGGCTGCAGCCGCCCATTTCATCTTGTCCAGTATCGCCGTTACGAAAGTGTGCAGCCGTTTTACAGTGTGTTTGGCTTGGCTTTGACACGATGCCGTGGTGAGCAAACACCATGGAACAGGTTCTGTTCTTGGCGATAGACTTCCAATCATAAAACTCCTGTGCCCAGCCAAGTTTTAGTTCGTTGTTTGTGCCACTGGAGTTCCTTTGCGTTCATCGATCCAGTCCGAACGGAGTGTTTCACGGAGAACGGGCGAGCATGGCGTCGCGGGCAAAGGGTCCAAATAACTCTATGCACTGGTTCATGTTTTCTTTCTCCGAGAGCCACTTGTGTGTCAGATACAATAGCCCCGTCTCGTTTTTTGTTCGAGGACTATTCTGTTTAGCTCTGGTAGTTGTACACACATCAGTCCCGCGGTCGCAACCTCGGCACCGATCTCAGACACTGGGCCGTGTCGGGCAGGCCATGTGCCATTGGGCGACCGTCCTGCGTGTAGATTGCACCTCGTGGGGCTCTGAAGACGTCCATCTTTACAATAGAGTATAGGCTCGGTTCGGGAACACGGTTAGCTCTGGCTGCTCTTGGAGAATCTCTATGTAAGGTACCATGCGCCCTGAGTTCCACTCTCCTGGAAACGAGACCGTGGGTATAGGTTGGTGCATTGTATCGGCTTGTCCTGAACCTGGTAGTCGACACAGACTAGACAAACAGTGTCAACGCGTTGTTCTCACCCCGTCCTCTTCTGGCGTAGTTGCTTTTGTACACCAGGTGATCACAATCTGAATCCATGCTGCATCAAACTACTCGGCCATACAAGAGATTGGTACATGTACACTTCATCGGTCAACATCGATTGTCAGCCAAGTCGCGGTCACTGCAGTGCATTCATCTCCGCTGCGGTACCGAGGTCTCGGAGTCTCTGAGCTTAGATCGAAGTCTGAGCCACCTGCAGCTCCAGAGAGCCCTGGTTCCTGGTCAACTTCCTCACTTGCGAGACGAAACATAGACCTTCGTGCAGCAGAGTCTTCACGGAGATCTCTCCCACTTCTGTCGGAGCCCCGGTACAGCGAAATCGCTGCGGAATGTCGAGCAAAGGTCGGTCTGATGCGAATCCCAACTCAGCAATGCGAACTTCTGTCCAGGCAGCCGCGCATGTCCTCTAACTTCGCGTGGATGACCCTTTGTGTTTGTCAAAAGCCTTGACCCATACGAGAGGTTGACGTCTACCTTTTTCAGAGCGCGGGCGCAAAGCTTCTCCCACGGACCCTAGGGGTGATGGTGCCCACCTTGGCTAACATGCGAGCTATGTAGGCTTTTGCCTCTGCCCAAGGCTCCCCGTGGCTCACACCCGGCCTGTCTTGAGTCAGGTTCATAAACTCCATCACCGTGATGTCCCTCGACACCTTGGGACACATTTCTCTCACACTTCTATGTGCGTGCGTACGCAGATTGGTGTAGCTCAAGGATCATTCTGAGCCCCCCCATGCATCGGTGTAGCACGTGTTTAGAGCTTCGTGGACCCGAAACTATGACATGGTCGAACTTAGCCTCTTCTTGGGGCGTCGAGTTCTAAATGCCTTTGTGTCTGTCTCTTTGCAGCCAGGCGAACCATCTCCTGCACAAGATTGTTGCGCCCCAAGCGCAGCCTGCACCATGCAGTGGAGATGCCCGTCGGCAAGTGGACCCTAAGCTCGGGGTACATCTCTAGGACTTTTGAAGCCTATCATGAGCTCGGAACGGTCTTGGTGTAGTTGGCCAGGACCCGTCGCGGAGTTCTCGGCCGCAACTTTACAGTGACGTCGTAGGCCTCGCGATCGCAAACATCTATGCTTGGAGCTGTTAGGGGGCCCCCCAAACGTGCTTCCGCTGGTCTCCTTTCTCTGGCTAATAAGAAGTCCTCGGTGGTACGGCTTTGCAACTCTCCCACGACTGCTGGGCCTGATGGGACCCGAGAGTGTCAACGTCCTCTTTGTGGTGACGCGATCGTTCAGGTTCTTATTGGTTATTGACATACAGTCGTCACTGTCGCGGCCTTCGACAGGTGTGAATCTAGGCAAGTTGCTAAGGTAACTCCTCATCCCAGGAATCCTCGGAACTCATAGGGTCGTCATCGTTAACGTAGCAGGGTCTGTCTCACTGTCATATCTCGTCCCGCGGGCCCCAGTTCCATTGATTGTGCATGGCTTCCTTTGTTGGGAAGCCGAGACCGAACTCTTCGCTTGATCCTTGACGTGTTGGTCATATTTGCGAAGATATCGGATACCGCGAGGGTCAACGCTGCTCCTAATGAGCAGAGAGCCATCAAATGTGCGACTCTTCTCTTCCAGAGCCGGAGTGGTGAGCATGGCCTCGAATACAAGCTTTGGATTGAGAGACACAGAGCTTCGCGTGCTACCAGATCAAATGTATGTAGCCCAAGATGCCTGCGTTCGCATGTGTGATAAGTACATGTTCTCGTAATTTGCCTGAAATGGGGAAGGTTCCAGCTCACTGACGATGAACTGTCACACCTATTCGGCGTCGCAGCGCATGTATTTGCTCAGTTGGATCCAAAGTGGCTATCCCGGTTCATCGCCAGGTGCAGGGTCTTGTACCACAGGGAGCTGAATAAGTCTCTCTCTCTGTCGCCTCTAAATATATCCAAGACCGTGTACGAGGCGCGGACCGCAGAGGGCACGTTCGTAACGGTCGACAGCAAAGGTCGTGTCGTACAGATCGAGGATTTCACAGACCCAGGCCCCCACAGGAAACTCGGCGATGAGGCCTTTGCCACGTTTGAGGAAACCCTATCGGTGTTCTCCGATGTGGCCTTTAGGCTGAAAAGTGGTGGAGTGTCAGCGTTGCCTTCGCTGGTGATTTGCCGACACTCTGGCTCGCACGATACCTTGTGTTCAAACAGGGAGACATGTTACATGGTCAAGGAGTGCGACATTCGAGGCATGAAGGTGGCAGCATGCTCCATCTACACGAGAGATGGACTATCTCTGTACAGATCGGTTGCCTCGTGGAAGACACATGTCTGTCTGATCTTCGACGAAGGCTGCCGAGAGGAGATCGTCCGCACGCTGTGCGCTTTGGCGATGGGAGACTCTAGGTTGGGCACAGAGTTCACACTGACATGTGTTCTACCCAATCAAGGCTTAGATTTGCGAGATCTGGAACCACTGGAGCCAGCCTCGACACTGAGAGACATCCGCGTTCCCAGGGACAATGGAGTCGAGCCTCTGGCATGTGTCGAGCAGTTGAACGCTTCCCCAAGTTGCTGGGACCAGGAAGGCTTGACGTGTCTCAGAGACATGACCAGACTCCCGTCGGGGTTCTCTATTCTTGCGGAGAACGAGAATGTGGTGGTATTGAGGCACATATTGAGAGACGCTGTGGTGTTCATACCGACGAGGAGGGCTGGCATGACACGCGGGGTGGACCGAGATGCAATTCAGCTGAGGGACGGGTATAATATCTCAGCTCCGAGAGGGTGCGTGACGGAATGGTTCCCGTGTGGGTACTCTGTGTTCAAAGTCGAAAGCGGTCTCCCGGGTGTACCTCCTGTCGTGATTTCCTGCAATGGAGATGATGACTACAGGCGCCCAGGCGAGGGCCATTGTTCCACAAGAGAGGTGCCAACGCTGCGCGTCTTCAGGAGCGCCGACTATCACAGAGTTCTACCGCGAGGGTTTAGGTCAAGCGGCCATATCTTCAATCAATCTGTGTGCCTGCTACCGGGCACCAAGACCATTGTCGCGCCGAGAGCGTTACGTTTCCAGGGCTGTGTGGCTATCATGTACGCGTTTGATACATTCAGACAGCTAGGTGTCGATGAAGCGGAGCGCGCTAGCAGCCCTGTCCAGCTTTCGTTTGTGTCGAACCTGAGTGCGCGAGAGGCTAGGGTGCTGCTCCTGTCGTACCTGTGTCTGACAGAGTCTTTTGGGGCCTGTGAAAAGAGCAGTTTCACGTTTACGGTGCAACACCATTCGACTTTATCAGAACTAAGACACATCATCTCCACAAACCCGAGAGTGCACTTGAGGCTCGTGGCCTTGGACCTGTCACGCGGAGAGGAGCCGATGCAGGAGGACCTAGAAGAGGAGATAGCTATTAATCGGAGACGGACTAGCTGCCAAAGAGAGCCATGAGGATTCCGGCGGCGCGGAACGTGAGCAATGGAAGGAACGCAAGCAATGGGAGGAACGCGAGCACACCAGCCAGGGAGAGACTGACGACGACGAGTGGGAAGACGTTGCAAGTGGCGACCACGAGTCGAGCAACGAATGTGCGGGAAAGGAAGAGAGTGGTAGCAGCTCTGATTGTGATTGTGGGGATGACACGGACGATGACGAAGAGCGAGTGGTAGCAAACATAGCCAGCGGCGTTGGCGCGACAACCAGCTTCGGCTCAAGAACGGGACACGTGGTCCTGTTTGGGCGCGGAGGATATCTTTCGTCGAGTTTCAGGTGGCCCACAATTGGTATACGGACGCTGGGCCTGGTTAACTTGAAAATATTGAGTGCGTGCGGTTTGTTTCACTCAAGGCGCGGACCCGGCAGAGCCACGTTGAGGATTCCGGACACACGGGCGTCCGACAATCCTGCTGGTTAGGCGAGGGGCACATTGCTTACAGATGACCTGTGTCACCGGTCCTTGTGGGAAGCGGACCCGAGGGGCCCTCCTACACCGTTGCTCGATTGTAGCGACTGCTTTTTTCAACTCAATTACTCTCCCAAGTCGGCAAAGACAAAAAGTGACCCGGGAGCGGTGGACAACGGGGCTTTGGTTGTGCAGATGTCCAGGATAGAGCAGGCCATATGTAGCGATAGCGCGCGAGGCTACGAAGAACCGAAACTCTTGCGGCTCATCAGGACCTCTCGCAGGAGAATGCGGCAGTGTCTGTTCAACATTGAGATCGACGAACCCGAGATTGGAGCCGCGGGATGCACAGGGCTTCTTTGCGGCGCCCTCAGCCATAGGAGATGGAGAATACTTTCCTTGTGTGGAGATAGCGAGAGAAAGTGACGGTCTCGAGGAGAGTGATGAAGACACGCTAGCCTACCCGCTCTCGGAATACAATCTCAACCTGACAATCAATTCTTCTCCGAATCACCATGCCATGGTCAGGGCAGACAGAGCCTCAGGCGAATGCGGCTGCGTTTATGAGGCATGCTTAGACGAGGCTGTGCTCCTAGGCCACTGCGCCAGGGTCTCGGTCACACAGGGCGCCAAGAGGAACTTTGATGTGACCATGTCAGGCGCTTGCCTGACATGGTTCTACAGATCCGTTCACCCGTGCGTCCCTGACATGAATGTCGGAGACGTGATGCTTGACTATGAGTTCACCCTGCACGGCTGGGGTGAGCTGTCTCCGGTTTATGCTCTGCTGAGCCATTTGGCGGAGAGCTGCAGGGTCAACTGCTTCCCGGGGTACAAGCTGATCACCCTGAGTAGACATAGAGGCGCGTCGGTGTGGACTAGAGGCACCGAGGCACCGTTCCACTCGCGGAGGCTGAGGACTAACACCATTGGAGCATTCCTGTGCGCTCAAGATCACAGGCTAGCGCCTCTGCTGTCGAGGTGTTGCAACCCGGAGCCCGTAAAACCGTCAGAATTCTGGCAAGGTTGCGAGCTGCTGCCTCCGCTGGAGACGAAGAGAAGCTCCTCCGGGAGCCTATTCTAAGACCCTCGGTCCCGTGTTTGAGTTTGACAAGGTCGAAGCGTTTCCCGGTAAAAAAGGTCAGCACCAGTCTCCGAGTTGAGCGTTCATGCGGCTAGCAAGCAGGTCCTCTGGTGTCAAGCGATACCCGGCACCACGGTTGTGGACGGCTTCGTGATAGCGTTCGCGGCGATGCGCCGCTGTTCTACCTGAGCCAGGAGGGCCATTGGTGCACAAGCTGGAGTCAGCGGTGGTGGTTAGTAGACCTTCGGTGCAGAAGGACGTGTTGAAAGAGAGGACCGGGTGGCCAGGACCCGCGCCGATAGAGCCCCCGCGCAGACCGCATCAAGTGTAAAAGCAAGAGCTCTGTCATCGACCGAAATGTTCATGCGCTGTGGAGGCGGGATCCCTGGAGGGATACAATGTACCTTGAGGTCTTGGGCCCAACTGACAGGCTTCAGGTGGAGGTTCAACAAGGCCCCGGGTGAGACGTGTCAAGACTGGGAACTGGATTACCCCGTGTCTGAGAGCTTGACCATGATAGGGCCCCGGGGTTGCAGCGTCGATACTGTAAAGTGGCTGTGTGAGGCGCCACCTGCCAAATTCACCTATGGACGACAAAGGAGTTGTGCAGGCGAGCCGCGGCAAGAAAGGCTCTCAGCGCTAATCGTGTGCATGGAGATCGACTCTAGGTCAGCTCGGATCCGAGACCCTGCGGCGTGGAAAGGCTTTGAGGCCTTGTGCTCCCGTGTGCTGACGAACCCTGGTGAAACGGTGTGGACCAGAGGCGTTTGTAAGGTGGTGAACAAGGGCCTGAACACATTCAAACGTGATGCTCTGGTACCAATGTCCAACCTGATCGTGATAGCCGAACCCGGACAGTGGTACGCGTGGCGCTGCAATGACAACGACGGCGCAGCACGTTGCGACGATGCCAAGCTACTGCAAACGCCGCGGGATCGCGACACTGTGATTTACCACAATGAGGAGGTGTGCTCGGCTCCAGAGTTCGCCGTGGCCCTGGCGTGTAGAATGCTCTCGGCAGAGGTGCACGAAGAGCTGGAGATAAAATGCCTAAGACGCGGGGGTGTACAAGTACCTGCGCGCGCGCTGGCCTGGTTGCGGGTGCCACCGGGCCTTTCAGATCGGCTACCAGTGACCGTGTTCACGCCCGAAGGCAGACTCTGCAACAGAATCCCTGGACCCACACCCCTGCCCGGGGGTTAGACGTACTGAAAACAGGTGGCACCAGCTATCTGGTCTCTTGCAAAAGAGCCTTGTAAAGGAGCATGTGGCTGTGGCGGTCTCAAAGCTGAAGGGGATGCGTTCGAGTCAACTTCGGCTGGCAATCTTGTGTTACATACGAACCCCGCGAGTTTGAAAGTGTCTCGACGCATGACAGAGGAGCCAGGGGGGCATGTGTCACACCCTCCAGTAGCAGCACCAACGGGTCTACAGGGCAAGTGTGTCCAGGTGCGTTAAGCTGCAAGCTATCGCTCCGGGAGTTTTGCAAACGCGAGGCATACCCGGGAATTGGAGGTCCCGAAACAGGGAGAGAGCATTGCCGTGGTCAAAGAGGGACCCGGGCACCTTTGCTCCAAGGTGTCTGAGTTAAAGTACAGATGGGAGTCTGGCAACACGGACATGGCCGAGGTGTTGGTTCGTGACTGTGGCGGGTGGCACGGCAAGGCTGCAATGGCAGGGTGCTCCGATGGGAAACTGATACCTAGAAGAAACAGGTTTTGGCACCTGATTGACTACAAGCAGTCTTTAGTCAGACAATACTGCGGACCTTTTGTGAGGTCTGGCTCGACCACCACGCAGACGAGAAAGAGACCCGATGCGCCCTGATCTCCGATCGGCGGTTTTCGGAGAGGGAATACTGCAAAGAAGCAGGCAGTGTAGGCCAGCCCGGGGAACACAACTGTGAACAGCGAAGTGGCGTAGAGGGGGGAGGGGGCTTTGAATTTCATTCGTACTCAATTCCTCGTCTCGAGATTGAACTGGTCCCCAGTCTCCCTAAGTAAAGAAGGTCATGTGTTCTTCGAACCCGGCACTACCCACGCGGGGCCACTGCAGGACCCAAGGGACATTGGGCGAATCCGGCAGACTCGTCAAGTACTACAAAGCCTCACAAATTTCTATCGCTGATGTACGACATTTGCACAGTGTTGCTGGTCTACGGCTCGCGGACTGAGACCGGTGTTTGTCGCGGCTCCTCGGGCGCTGGGGCTGAAGGGGGTTCTCAACCTGGTCATGGGAACGCTTGCCTTGGCCGACAAACTCACCTCCGATGTGTATCCCAGTCGGCCAAAGATCTCAACGTGTTAGTAGTGAGAGGAGATGGTGAAACTCGCTAAGTGGGAATTAGCCGGCTAACGTCGTCGTGACCGTTGGTTCGCAGGAGGAGAGCGGGCGCCCTGGTGTACACGTTTAGGGGTTGCCGAACAACATAAGCGAGTGACCTGCCACTCGTCTCCCATCCCTTACGGAGATACAGCCAGCGTGCAGCACACTCACGCTTCACCTGAGAAGTTTAATCGGTGACAGTGGCATATCTGCATTTGCTCAACTGATGACCCTCTGCCCCTCTGTGGTGCAAGAGAGGTGACATAAAACACCCTACGTGCTCCACCAGACCCCAGATGGATAGGACTCATGGTGTGTCTAGCGGAATGGCAGGGGCGAGAGACGCGGATGCAGAGGCTGTAGCACCCGGGAGCTAAGAGGCTCTGACAACATTGACACTGAGTCCCACGAGGCCACAGGCTGAGCACGCGATCGAGCTATGCGATCTGGCGTGCAGAAAGCCGAAGTTGCTTCGGGGAGATTGACCCGCAACTGCAGAGCTTTGTGGACGCATGTGAGGCCCAGGCTTCGCGGCCTCCACGAAGAAGGCCTTGTGACAAACGTGTAAACAACTACACAGTGTGGCTCCCGGTGCGAGGCATAGAAAAACAAGATGCCATAGTTACAAAATCCCAATCAACCGTGACACTGTCGAAGTGGTCGCGCGCACTCTCGAAGCTGAGCAGAGAGATGATCACAAGCTCGGCCGAAAGAGTCCCTGACGCATTGAATTTGCTTCCAGGACTTTGTGGCCCTCATGCTCCGGTACCCTGTTGTGCCAAAAGCTGGCCATGGACACCAAGGAGTGTCCCGAGGTGTTTCTTTGAAGCGGGAGATAACCGCATGACACATGGAAAAGATGTGAGGCGGAAGATGTCATGCTACCACTTCACGCTTCGAGGCGAACAGTTTATGTACACACAGAAAGACACCCGGTCCGGCGCGGAGGACACAGGCGCTACCTGCAGCACACTGGGGATATGGTGAGAGCCGGACCCTGCTGGTGAGGTGTTCATGACCGTGACGGGGCTGAGGACAGTGGCGGGTAGCGAATGTAAAACCCATGCGGTTTCTCAGCAGTTGGGTCGCTCAAGAGGTGCGACGAGATATACCAAACAGAAACGTTGGGCAAAGAAATATTCCACGAACTGAAATCTCACTGTCACACACTCAGGAATTGGGAGGCCCCAGGTATCTGAGCACTACCGTTCGTTGCTTGTACCAATTTCAGCTCGTTGAACAGGAGCCGCCGAGAGCCAGAGTCCTGTCGGAACCAGGACTGAGCTGAGCGGGACAGGCTCTGGGCGCACCGTCGAGACTGAGACAAACCTAAGGTCCACAGCCTCAACGGTAGCAATGACAAGCTGCTCCCCATGCGCATGGCGATGATAGGTCCCGTGCGGTAAAGCCTAGGTACAACCTCCACCCGAAGATGTTATTCAAGCACCTGGTAGCCGGCTTCCTATAGAGATGCTCGAGCCGGGTGAAGAGCATAAGCGGTTCCAAGAAGTGTCTATGATCGCGTTGCCTTTGGCCAAGGGTTGAGCTACAGTTGAAAAAACGCTTCAACCTACCACATACAACAGAAAGATAGCTTCCCTCATATGGTTATTCACATCATCGGCATATTGCACCCCCGACAGCTGAATCACTGGCTACGTGCAAATGGGAGACTCACCCGAGGACATGCCTGGGATGGGCTCGTGTTCACCGCTCAGATCGATGGGCTTCAGATTGTCCCGGGGCCCGAACCCTCAGGCCAACAATATCCGCTCAAGGACCTGCCAGCTCGGCATATGCCCTTCACAGATTCTGGAACTGCTTGCACTGGGATAGCGTTCAGAAGGAGACTTTGCCAATACGCATCAGGGACCATCTTCGAGCACTGGAGTTAGCTCCCTACCGGCTGGATCAGAAGAGGTAGGAGAACACAGCTCTGGCCAAATACTCTGAGGGTTGAAAGACTCAGCGTGTGTGGCGAGAGGCAGAATCCACAAGTGGGCTCCTAATTCGTACTAAGCGCAGCTAATAGCGGGGCAGCGAGGACCTAGGACAATCAAGTGGAAAAGACCTGTCTGCATGCAAAAGAAGAACAACGTGAGCACTGGGAAAACACCCAGGAAAGAGACCACAACCGCAAGGATTCCTCTATCCCCATTGAACGATCATCCAGAGACTCACTTGGTTCATGCTGTCATTTTGGTGCGTATTTTTCATGTACGCATGCAATTGTCTGAATAAAGTACCTCGGAATAGCATGAATCACGCTCGTTTCTGCTTCATTGTTGTTGTGTGTTTTTAGTGTCTCATATGAATTACCCAACCAAGGAAACATTGTGTCATGAGAGCAATATTTTATTGCAGTCACATAGAACAACACATAGGCAAATGTACATCACAATTGAACACCGGGCGTAATAGCATCCAATGGAAGCAATGTTGCAGTTCAGGTGAGGCCACTTCAAAGGCTCCTAAATCCATCATTTCTCCTCAGCTCCCTACGTACTTCGTGAGTACCCAAGCGTAAGCAAGAGTCTCTCCTTTCCCCCGTGGGTGGGGCACTGCGTCTTTGTTTGTGAAAAGATATGGACTCTGGTGGGATGTCGTTTAAGGACCCGATTCCCGAGCCTTCGAGGTTTCTTCATTTGCTTGCTGTGGTCTTGGGAGCCCAGCTGTGACTATGAGACACTGGACTCAATCGTGTTCCCAGGTAGCTGGCGTCTGACATGTATTTGTCCAAGGTGACACGGCTGACCACAATGGGCAAGGAGCTTCCGAGATCGCTGTTGGCTAGCACCCCCTTTACAAACTCGAGGCTGGTTTTTACGTGCAGGTGGACATGCGTGGAGAGTGTAGACCACTGGTTGTGTCGTGGTGCGAGTCTTGTCAGCAAATAATCACTAAAGTCCTGTTGTTATGGAATCAGAGTAGCACGATGTTTTAAATGGGGGAAAAGACACAGGCGCTCAGCAGTTGACCACCATGGTGTTGAAGTCGGTTCTCTTGCTGTGTTTGTCGTTATACTTGCATGCCACTTTCCTCATGAACCGGTGATCTTGTCATCGGCTTGGGAGTTGAACGTTTACTGAGAGTCGATAGGGACACTGGCGGCTCTTCAACACTGCCTCCTTCACACGGGACATCTCTGGAGCAATGCAGGCGTGAGCCTTGGCAATTGTATGCCTCCGGCTATCTTAATATCTTGGTCGTCCAGGAGAAACGTGGGTCTTTCCACGAAGTTGTTCCAGCACCTGATCTTCTTGGCGATCGTCCGTATTGGCGAAAGTAATTTGCCGGTCAGTGCTGTTGAGAACGGTGCGATCGACGATGACAGGCAAGCTGGCTTTCAGTATAGAGATGGTTGACGTCCAATGTCCCATCGTAAGACGCAGTTAATACCAGTTCGTGTTCATAGCCCCAGCCCATTTCGACAGGGTCCCCTTTGCTGCATTATAGTACATTCCTCTGAACTCCAACTGAGGCTTCTGAAATATGGGCAGGGTGCAAGGGCACGGTGACTCTGATGAGTGCTGATATTGGGTTGCGGGCATGGATCATTATCAAAGAGCAACTGGAAGCCGAACACACGTACCTGCTGCTGTGTGTTGGGCACACGTAGCTATGTGGTCTTGAAAGAACATTTGTTCTCGACGCAGTAGCTCACCCATTTTGGGTCCTCTATTAACGCTGTATGGGAATGATACATGCTGGGTCCGATCCGCTGAGACTCGGCCCGGTTACTGTCCTTTCTCTATTGTCTTTTTCCTTTTTCTCTTCTCTGTCCGTCTGTACCCACCTTCTTCGAGGAGCCAACTCCGCTCCTCTCACATGTGTACCATTGCAATAACCAGTGTCCTTCGGAGTGTGATCCTAACCCACCTATCCTGTGTCCCACATCTTGTGTCTTCACAGGCTAGCAGAGGACAAGCTGACTCTCATTCTCGTAGGCGAAGTGGGCTTTGTCAGTTCCAAGGTGCTACTGGCCGTACTACCGAACATCGCGCAGAGGGGCGAAAGCAAGTGCACATCACGAGTCATGTCAACAACACCCGTGGCTGCACAAAGTTGCCGACATCCGTGGAGAAAGCGGGGAGCCGGCTTACCATGTAGTCTCACACAGAACTGCTTGAAGTGTGAAGTCGCGAGGAGCGGGACTGGCGTCGCCTGCCTCAGGTGTACTGTCCTCAACACATATCCGTAGACAACCATCTGAAGGAGTTGATGAACATGGTCACGCCAAAGGGATTCGGCCGAAGTCACGGGGAAGCAGCAGTACGTTAGATCCACCGACACCAAGACCGACAACACCACTCCTTCGAGTCCTCGGTCATAAACAAGTTCCTGTCAAACAACAGCGTCACCCTGGACCATATGAGGACGGAGCGTCTGTGGTCAGAGCCTACCTGTGTCTCGACCCGGCGTTGGGAGGCTCTAGATCCTGTGCCGGGTGTGCTGTACTGTGGAGCTGGCGGGTGGCAATCTAGTGGTGAGTTGTCACGCGTTCTCCCCAGGCGAATCTAAGCCGAAACCAGAAGATCGCCAAAACATGTGTCCATAATTTTAAAGGTCTGTAATTTTGCTCACGCTGCTGCGGTCCGTTGTTATCACCGGCCTTAGGTCTAACAGGGTGCAGATGTATGCGCTTATACGAGCCCCTGTCCTGTATCGTCAATGTGGTCTCCGTGGCCGGGCACGAAACCGCGAGATCAGGTCCAGGGCCTGGGTCCAACGCCACATGTGCGCCGGAGTTCGATAATTTCACCATCCACCCTGTTACCGCTTAGCGAAATAATGGTGTGAATAGATCCTCTTGTCCGCACGCTCTCCTTGATGATGGCCATGTACTTTAGGGCTCCGCTGCGAATATGGTCTGGCGCCCGCGAATGCTGCCAGCACCATATCACAGTACCCTTCCAGTTGCACTCGAGATACACCTGTACGCGAACTGCTCTGGGACATGGTTTCGATCGCGGCGTTATAGCCCTGGACAACTTCGCCCGGGAGCGTGTGGAGTGAATCCGCAGCGTTTTACCAGGTCCTCGTTTGTTGTAAGCGGACACTAAGGTGTCGATCGCGAGTTATTCTAGGCGGAGAAGGACCGAGGCTGGCTGTAAAGGTTTCTGAGCTGACCGTGATCCATGTTAGAGTAGAAGAGTACGTTGCGATGGAACATAGTGAACACGATCATGAACTCATACTGCGATGTCAGGTACTCCCCATGGTATTCTCATCAACGTTTCAACATCCTCTCGAGCCGCCCGACATGTGGGACAGAACATGATGATGATGATGATGATGATGATGATGTACTTTGTGTTTGTAGTCAAATCCTCCTGGCCCAAACAGTCTGTGTTATACCTTTCTCGTTGTCTGTCCTACCCCTGTCCCCACCACAGGTTATGGCCCTGGAGGAACTGGAGATATGGCGATTTGGATCATGTTACTCAAGTCTACGCTGCTCTACTACGCTCATGTCAGACTACTGAAGCTTGTCATGCCCAGAGTCATGTGGAAAGAAGTCCCTGTGGTCATAGTGTTTGAACAAAACACCTACGTCAATGCCCTGGTCGATGTGAAAAATCTAATCAATCACTTTCGCTCGCAACGCTCGGGTTCAAGGTGCTGTTCTACAACAAGTGGTCACATATCAACAACAAGTACATGCTGGGAAGCCGCGTTGAAGCAAGCACCAAACTTCGCTATGGTTCTCGATACGGTGTCCGCGATCAATAAGCTGTATTACTGTGACACCGTCATGTCCCTGGGCTGGGCAGTGTTATCCGAGGCCATAAGAAAACAAACATACTTGGATCCGAGCATGGGCACCGCACGGGGGTTCGGGCTCAAGTAGTAAGATGGGCTCCACTAAGGAAGTGTCCATGTACGAGCTGCAAAGGGGAGTCAATTTGGCCCAGATATCACAGCGAGTGTATTGGAGACATGCGGCGTCCGTTTGCCTGAGGCTAGGCTCGCTGACAAGACCCATGCACAGCAAGGGAAAAGTTCTACTCGGAAATTGAGAGAAGAACTGTCTACGGTCACCTATCACCGAGTCCGCTAAAGGTGGCACGGTGACCACAGGGAGCAAGAAATCTGTCAGTGGGATAACCAGAGACGACATGCTCTCGGCCTTCTTGCTTCTATGTCACCCGAAGGCGAGATACCGCCCAAGACAGGTCTATCAGACTTCGCGGGGAGTTTATTGCAACTAGCATGCATGCATGTATGTACTATGTGTGTCATTGTTCCTGCGACTTGATCTGATAAAGTAAAGTACACCATAGAGAGTCTGGTTGTTGTTTTATTGAGTAACTGTGTTACAGACACACATCAAGTAGCTTAGTACACATTCAGGGTTTCATAAGCAATAATAGAACATGGGTCAAGGTAGCATAACGAGGCTCTGTCAAAGCCAAAACCACATTGTGTCATCACATACACATACACTAGAAAGCACAGGGGTTGTGACAAATTCAATCATCCAATGCGTCTTCAAACACGACTCCTTTGGGCAGTTGATAGCAGTCGAAGAAGCGTACACCACCGGTCTATACCAAAAGCCTGCACCGATTCTTCGGTAAGTAATCCAGGCCATTGCTGCGCCGATATGCAACTTCGTCTTTGTGACAATAGCGAAGGCGGGATCCGAATCAGGGTCTGAACAACAAGACTTCGTCTGTGTCCGTTTCTCCATCGGAAGGGACGAGGTCCTCTTCTGTTCTCCGTTGGAAGACGCGACGTCCTCTTCTGTGTTCTCCGTTGGAAAGACACGGGTCCTGGTCACCAGGTCGCCGTACCCGGTATCCATGTATTGATCGAGAGCAGAGTCACACCGGCAAAGGGTCCCTACGTCCCTGGTGTCTACGTCTTTGTTTGTCAACTTTCATTAACTCTCCTCTATAGCAGCTGAGGTCTGTCAGGAACAATGATGCCATTTTACTGAGTACCCGGGAGTTGTGTGCCTCCTTTGGCACCCCGAATGCATACAAGTTGTAGTGTTCCCCAGTGGTTGCAGTTCTGGTGTGCGGGCAACTTGACCCGAGTGGGTCCATCTAGCTGCACTTGCAGAGATCTAGTTGCGAGCCTCTGGTATTGACTCTCTCACCACTCCTGCTGGCTGAAGGGTGAGTCTGTGGCGATTAGAAGCTGGCACGTGTTTGGCGACCAGAGTCGGGCTGCAATCAGAGATGGAGCTACAGTCAATGTTGTAGTCGGTTTTAATTCCGGTCAGGGCTCGACTCCCCTTATCCAAATCCAGACGCGGTGGGAACATCCACTGCTGGTGAAATCGCTGGTTGTGAATCGCAGCGGATCAGGATTGCTCACTTCGGATATCACGGTGGTATGTTGGAACCGCATTCATTAATGATGTACCAGGCTAGGCTGCAGCCAACAAACCCCGTTATGACGAAAGGGAGAGTTCACTAATGATAAGTAATGTTCTACATTTCTTGCTTCCGTATACCACGAGGGCGAGAATACATAGTTGAGAAAAGGTCCATCAGATGCGTATTATTATTATTGTTATTGTGGTATTGTTATTGTTGGAAGTTCTTGTGACGATCTGAGGGACAATAAAAGAAATTTACTACATAGAGGAGTCTCTGTTTTATTGAGTAACTTTGTGTTACAGACATACACATCAAGCTAGCTAACATTATTACATTGGTTTCCTTAAGCAATCGCTTGTATAGATTATGTCCCAAACGGAAATGAAAACCAAAACATTGAATTTTGCTCATAATACATACACAAGAAGAAGCAGAAACAGGTTGACAAATTCAATCCTTGCTTTGCGCATAAGAAACACCACTCATTTGGGCTGTCGTCCCGCTTCTTCCTCTGTCCCCTCCCCCTCCCCCCCTCCCCCCCCCTCCCTCCCCCCCCTCCCCCCCTCCCCCTCCCCCTCCTCCCCTCCCTCCCCTCCCCCCCCTCCCCCCCCCTCCCCCCACCCCCCCCTCCCCTCCCTCCGTCCCCCCCTCCGCCCCCTCCCCGTCCCCCCCCCTCCGTCCCCTCCCCCTCCGTCCCCCCCCCTCCTCCCCTCTCCTTCTCCTCCCCCCTCCCCCCACCCCCCCCCCCCTCCCTCCCTGTCCCCCCCCCCCCCCCCCTCCTTGTCCCCCCTCCCCCCTGTCCCCCCCCCCTCCCCTCTCCCCTCCGTCCCCCTCCCCCTCCCTCCCTCCCCTTTCCCCTCTCTCTCTGTCCTCTCTGTCCCTCCCCTGTCCTCTTCCTCCGTCCCCTCTCTCTCTCTGTCTCTCTCTCTCCCTCTGTCTCCCTCTCTCCCTCCTCTCTCTGTCTCTCTTTCTCCCTCCTCTCTCTCCCTCCCTCTCCCCCTCTCCCCTCCTCCTCTCCTCTCCCTCCCTCTGTCCTCTCTCCCCTCCCCCTGTCCCTCCTCTCTCTCTCTGTCTCTCTCTCCCTCTCCTCTCTCTGTCTCTCTCCTCTCTCTCTCTCTCTCTCTCTCCTTTGATTGAGAATTGATTGACAGCCCAAATCTGAATATAAATGAGTAAATTCCAGCCCCTACATTAGGTCTGGGTGCTTTTTACCCTTCATATTGAGCAGCTAGCTAAAAGGATTAAAACTTAAATTAGGGTTTTATTTCAGAATCAAATCCTGCCTCGTTCAAATCTAGAAAGAGGCTGGTCTTGCCACCTTTTGTGTCGGTCCTTGACTATGATGTTTTATACATGCATGCTTCGGTCTAAAAGTTTACATGCACTGGACACTGTACACCATGGAGCTCTGAGGTTCATCACTGGTATGAAAGCCCTCACTCACCACTGTGATCTATATGAACGTGTTGGATGGCCTTCTTTAACAACAACAGAGACTTCAACACTGGCATACTCACATATACAGACATTTTAGGTCTCCTTCCATCCTACCTTCTGACCTATATCAATGTAAACAGTACTGGGACTTACAATCTCGTTCCCAGGATCTTTTCCTATGTCTGTTCCTAAGGTTAGAACTGAAAGCGGGCAGTTAAGTTTGCTGCTCCCTCTGCCTGGAACAAGTTACAGAAATCCCTGAAACTTACTAAACTGGTCTCAGTGGTGCGTTTTAAGAAAATGTTGTTTGACTTGGAGGGAATGACATCTGGCTGTAGTATTTTTTACCTGATGTGTTTAGTATTCTGGTTGACTCTGAGGAGGTTTGCTGTTTCAGTTGTTTTATGTTCCTTAGTGTTTTTTGTGTATTTTGTATTGGCATGTATGTGTGGTTGTAATCGCTGCTCGCCTTGGCCGGGACACTCTTGAAAAAGAGATTTTTAATCTCCAACGAGTTTGTTCCTGGTTAAATAAAGGTAAATAAAAAAAAAAAAAAGAAAAAAACAGATGAAGCTGTGTGAGAGTGTGATGTAATGCCCCCCCTCCTCCTTTCAGGGTGGAGCCTGCTGGAGTCAGATGGTTGACACCAGGTCTGAGAGAGAGAAAAGTCTGTTTTACATTTCATTCATGAACTGTGACATCACTCCTTCAACCCTCCAGACCTGCCAACATGTACGTTTTGACCCTTAAGGCACGCTTTGTAACGATTCGCTGCTCTCTAGCTAATCATTTAGTTGTAATCTCTCATTTCTCTTTTTTTAGTTCTCTAACGCTTTGATTCTGCCGGCTGAGGAGTGGAGTGAAAAGCTTTCGCCAATCAGAGCGCTGCATTTTAACCCTCCGGCCCACCTGCCCCTCCCTTCTTATATACCTCTTCTATAGCCCCTCCTAGCCAAATGCTTCGCACCTTTTAATTCAATTCAGTGCTTCAGCAAGCAGCGCCCAGGCTGTCCAGATAACTGTAGGCTTGCATGTCATGGCTGAACCCTCCTCAAAAAGGTTCAGAACATAGACGGTATATATCGGAACGATTTCTTAACGGGAGAGATGGCCTTTCCTCCTCATGTCCAGACTACCTCACATAGACAGGATATAGAACCTCATCACACCTCCTCATGTCCAGACTACCTCACATAGACAGTATATAGAACCTCATCACACCTCCTCATGTCCAGACTAACCTCACATAGACAGTATATAGAACCTCATCACACCTCCTCATGTCCAGACTACCTCACATAGACAGTATATAGAACCTCATCACACCTCCTCATGTCCAGACTACCTCACATAGACAGTATATAGAACCTCATCACACCTCCTCATGTCCAGACTACTCCCATAGACAGTATATAGAACCTCATCACACCTCCACATGTCCAGACTACCTCACATAGACAGTATATAGAACCTCATCACACCTCCTCATGTCCAGACTACCTCACATAGACAGTATATAGAACCTCATCACACCTCCACATGTCCAGACTACCTCACATAGACAGTATATAGAACCTCATCACACCTCCTCATGTCCAGACTACCTCACATAGACAGTATATAGAACCTCATCACACCTCCTCATGTCCAGACTACCTCACATAGACAGTATATAGAACCTCATCACACCTCCTCATGTCCAGACTACCTCACATAGACAGTATATAGAACCTCATCACACCTCCTCATGTCCAGACTACCCCACATAGACAGTATATAGAACCTCATCACACCTCCTCATGTCCAGACTACCTCACATAGACAGTATAGAACCCTCATCACACCCCTCCTCATGTCCAGACTACCTCACATAGACAGTATATAGAACCTCATCACACCTCCTCATGTCCAGACTACCTCACATAGACAGTATATAGAACCTCATCACACCTCCTCATGTCCAGACTACTTCACATAGACAGTATATAGAACCTCATCACACCTCCTCATGCCCAGACTACCTCACATAGACAGTATATAGAACCTCATCACACCTCCTCATGTCCAGACTACCTCACATAGACAGTATATAGAACCTCATCACACCTCCTCATGTCCAGACTACCTCACATAGACAGTATATAGAACCTCATCACACCTCCTCATGTCCAGACTACCTCACATAGACAGTATATAGAACCTCAATACACCCTCCTCATGTCCAGACTACCCTCACATAGACAGTATATAGAACCTCATCACACCTCCTCATGTCCAGACTACCTCACATAGACAGTATATAGAACCTCCTATCACACCTCCACATGTCCAGACTACCTCACATAGACAGTATATAGAACCTCATCACACCTCCTCATGTCCAGACTACCTCACATAGACAGTATATAGAACCTCATCACACCTCCTCATGTCCAGACTACCTCACATAGACAGTATATAGAACCTCATCACACCTCCTCAAAAGTAACGCAAAAGTAGTGTAAGCATTACACCCAGAGACCGTAATATTGTAATATAACTAATTACTCTCAAAGACAGTAACTAGTAATCAATTATGTATTACATTTTGGAATTAACTTGTCCAACACTGGTGTCAATAGACTAGCCTATCACACCTGCCATCCTTCCCATTAGTTGGGGGCAGTTAGAAAAGTGGTGGAATGGCTAGAAAACTAAAAGGTTTTAGAAAGGCCAGGTGCTGATTAACGTCAGATAAAGGTAACAGTTAGGCTATTTATGTGATGTGATGGCAACTGACATAATGCAATGTCACCCATGTCAAATTTTTAAAAGCATATCTGACCCATGTTATTTATTAGCCTATAATTGTGTCTCTGTCAGGCTTCCATCTGTGCTTTTTAGTAGTTGCTTTAGGCCTATTTAGAGTTGATTTATGAGTAAATCATTACTTAAACTACTTAATTTCCCTTCAGTAATCAGAAGAAGGCTATATGTTAACCTGGTCTGACTCTCATCTTTAACACAGAAGTACTTAGGCATATGTATTAGCTTCTCTGCCTCCTGTTGGTTAGACTAACAAATCTATGGGCACAAAATATTGGACAGGATATAAGAAAACATTTGTATAGTAGTTTCACTCATGCATAGCCATTCATCCACTCTACACAGTAATAATAATTTATTGTAATCTAGAAGGTAGTGATGAGCCAAACAATGTATTTTCAGGTGGAAGAAGTTTCCATGGGCTATGTTTGTTTTCAATTCAATGTTCGGAGTGATTTCAGTAATTGTATAACATTCATGATCTACTTGTATATGGTTATGGAGTAACTAAAAAATCTTGATTGGTGAAATTATATGATGTAGTATGGTGTTAGGTATCTCATAGGTTTCACTGGTGAGTGCAACGGTGGAGCGTATATTGGTGGTGGGCTGTCGGTGATTGGTGCGCGGTGTACTCATAACATTTCTTCAAGGTTGGCAGGTCTGACCCTCTGATGTCATCATCAAAGTGCTGATTGGTTAATAACTGCAGCTGTGCTTGTGTCTCCTTTTCTCTTTTTTCCGTCAGATTCCTGTGAACTCACACTGGACACAAACACAGTGAACAGAAACCTCAAACTGTCTGACAACAACAGGAAGGTGACATTAGTGGAGGAGGATCAGCCATATCCTGATCATCCAGAGAGGTTTGACTACTGGTATCAGCTGCTGTGTAGAGATGGTCTGACTGGTCGCTGTTACTGGGAGGTCCAGAGGAGAGGAGGGGTTGATATATCAGTGAGTTACAGAGGAATCAGGAGGAGAGGAGACAGTAGAGACTGTTTGTTTGGATATAATGATCAGTCCTGGAGTCTGAGGTGCTCTGATGATGGTTACTCTGTCTGTCACAATAACAGAGAAACATCCACCTCCTCCTCCTCTGTCTCTGGTAGAGTAGCAGTGTATGTGGACTGTCCTGCTGGCTCTCTGTCCTTCTACTCAGTCTCCTCTGACTCACTGATCCACCTCTACACCTTCAACACCACATTCACTCAACCTCTTTATCCTGGGTTCATGTTCAGGTCTTCTGGTTCCTCAGTGTCTCTGTGTCCTCTGTAGGATGGAGAGTCTCCTCCTGTTTCTCACTGCTGATCAGTTGAGTCTTTACAGGATCACACTTACAGAAATATTTCAGGTTATTGTTATAAACTAATGAATGAACTTTGTATAAAATAATTCAGAATGATTGAACAGATTCCTGGTGAACATTGTAAACTTCTTCCACTTCCAGTCCTTTAAAGATGGAAGCTGTGATCATGAAATTGTAAAAATTTGTCATGTATAGTTTTGATTTCTGTCTCTTTCACAATAAAAGCATAATGTTCCTGTGATGTGTTTGGTGATATTTAATAACATCCAAACCATAGACTGTATGTATGAATATAATAGTAATATTTACAGTCTACGATCCAAACTATTTCTTAATGAGATTCTGCAGATGTTTAAAGGTTGATCAGCACAACCTTGACACAGACACACACATACAGACACACATTCTCAGAAGTGAATTTAGTGATGAATAAGATGAAAATGTAAAACTGTTGTTGGTCTTTTTTGAGATAGCCACGCCTGATTTGTATATAAGATCTGGAAATTAAAGTCTCTTGAAATAAATAAATATGGACTTATGAAATAAAAGTACCATGAAATAATTAAATTTATTTAATTATATATTTATTGCCTCATTTATTTATTTCATGATGTATTTCTCGGCATATTTATTTATTTATTCATGTATTTATGTATTTAATTCATTTATTTAATCACTTTTCTTTCTCTTTTCATCTCTTTTTGTAAGTTCCTGCAATTTCATTGCATAAAATTGCATAAATATCCCGTATATTCCATCACATTTTTTAAGAAAACGCCACATAATCAAGGAGTTTTTGCCTTCAACAATCACAAAAAACTTGTGTCTCATAAAGTCTTTTCACGTCCAGTTTGGTCCACATAAAGCCTGAAAAAGTCAGCAAAAGTTCCAAAGCTGTCCTAGAATTTAGCAAATCAAGCAAAACTAATGATTACATTTTCTAAGTAGGCTACCACCCAGCTGACGCACAACGAACTTTTCTCAGCCTGAATATGCCATCTCTCTGGTTCTGGTTCTGGTTCTGGTTCTGGTTCTGGGGGATTTCTGAGTCTCAAAGTCGTTGTTGTGTAATTGCAAGTTGAAAACCCTTCCCCATGTTTTTGATTGGGCCTGCGGGCTGTGAGTTTGACCCATGGTCCCCCCACTGTCCTGATGTGGAGATGTTAAACAGTTAGCTGTTGAATACACATGAGGGGGGAGACTAGAGCCAGGACCTTCTGCAGAGCATCTCTGGCATCAGCAGCCTCTTCTTCTGCTCTCTGTCTGTCCAACTGCTGCCTCTCCAGCGCCCCTACAGGAGGACAGGAGGACAGAGGGAAAGACATGCAGCGATTTCACAGGAAGACGGTAGAAAAGGAGGTCAAGTCCAGTAGAACTCTGTCTGTCCCTATTTTAACCATCTGAGGTCACGGTGTGGGAGCCTGGTGCAGGTGTGTTTAGGGCCGGTCCAAATCCACTTTTACTAGTCTGACGGCAGTAAAAGGGTCTGTGTGCCGGGCTTGGTCCTAAAGGGTTGTCCTTAGTGTCTTCATTAATCAGAGGGGTGTTCTGGCGGAATATGCAATCAACCAATTAACAAATACCCAAAAAAAAAAAAAAAAAAAAAACACCCCAAAACCCCCTTAAAAAAGGGGGCTCTACCCCTTATGATGGAGGATTGGCACCCTAATATTATTATTAGTAATCTTCTGCATGTGTGTGCTGGGGTGTGTGTGTGTGTGCTGCTTGTGTGTGTGTGTGTGTGTGTGTGTGTGTGTGTGTGTGTGTGTGTGTGTGTGTGTGTGTGCTGCGTGTGTTTTGTGTGTGTGTGTGTGCTGTGTGGTTGTGGCTTTTGTGTGTGTGTGTGTGTGTGTGTGTGTGTGTCCCTGTGTGTGTGTGTTTTTTGTGTGTGTGTGTGTGTGTGTGTGTCTTTGTGTGTGTGTGTGTGTGTGTGTGTGCCCTGTGTGTGTCCCTTTGTGTGTCCCTGTGTGTGTGTGTGTGTGTGTGTGTGTGTGGCTGTGTGTCCCTGTGTGTGTGTGTGTGTGTTTGTGTGTGTGCTGCTGTGTGTCCCTGTGGTGTGTGTGTGTGTGTGTGCTGCTGTGTCCCTTGTGTGTGTGTCCCTGTGTGTGTGTGTGTGTGTGTGTGTGTGGCTGTGTGTCCCTGTGTGTGTGTGTGTGCTTTTTGTGTGTGTGTGTGTGTGTGTGTGTGTGAGCGGCCCGTGTGTGTGTGTGTGTGTGTGGGGCTTGCGTCCCCTGTGTGTAACAGCCCAAATAACACTACTTCAGTGTTTTCATAAGTCGTCTGAAGCTGCTGCCGTTCGAGACACCGTCGCCGCTGCTACAGATCAGGATACGGCTGGTTAACGTTACCGCTACAAGAAAACAGCCTGAAAAGTAACCGCAACGTTACTGTTACCTGGTCAGTGACAGTAGCTTATATGATATCGCTGTGTGTGTGTGTGTGTGTGTGTGTCTGTGTGCCTGTGTCTGAGTAAAGCAGCAACCAGAATACAATGTTCATATTACTCCTTGTTTGAGATGATTGAGAGAGATGGTGAGAAGAACTCGTGGGCAGCATTGTGGACTGAAAGTCAGGCTAGGGAGTTTAAAACCAGGCATCCTTTGGTTAGAGTGGAGGGACAGAAAGTTATGTAAAGATCAGCACACCAGCGCAAAGCTGATATAAGCAATGGAAATTCATAGGGTCAGTGACAATGCAAATTAGAGTAAATTCTTAAATCTTAAATGTGCATTACTTTACACAATTAAATTACTATATTATAATGTTAGTTATCAATGGTCAGATAATTAACTAAAATAAAAAGAAAGAGGGGGCTCTTTTTCTCCTTTCGTGCTTTTTATGCATTTGTTAGCCATGGTGACAATTTATTAAATACTTTTGAGTAAATTTTAGCCCTGTTCATCAGATGTTATAACCAATTGATACAAAACTTGTATGATGATGCTATTTATTAGTCAAGGTTTGTGTGGCAGTGTAGGGTGTCTATTAACGGGCTCTGAGTCTGTCAGGAGGTCTGAGATCTACCGTCTCAGCAGAGATAATGTCAATGCACAGCAGACTGTGGTGCAGGTGGATTATTTTCTGAAATATAGTGAATTTATTCTTGTAATAGCTTATTGTATTATCACTTTATTATTCTCAAAATATCAAGACTCCTCCCAAACCTCAGAGAACACAGATGAGATATGCTGTATTTTGAATGTGCAAAAGTTTGGAACATGAGCAGAAATCTTGCTCCAACACATCTGAAATATTACAGTCCAGGGGTTTATTAATTCATTAAAATGAATTAATGTATCATTCAGGTGAATAATTTTAATATGCACATTTAAGGAGGTTACTTCCTCAACAAAAGAAGCAAAAGAGGGAAGAGTAAATGATGCTAGGCTACATGTGTGCTGACTCAGATATAATTAGAAACCAATCAAATCGATCCAAAGGAGAATAAATAGATGAAAGCAATACAGAATGCCTGACAGCCTTACTGCAATATATTCCATTATGTTTTTATAGTTGGATTGTAATCTGTGTTTCCCTTTAGATAAAGATATTTCCAGCATAAATTTATTCAGAAAAAGGTAAAAAACAAACAAACTCAATCTCACCTAGGGCAAACCAAAGGGCTAGAACCGGCCCTGATTAAATGGGTCATTTGTGCGATGTCCTGTTGTGTTCAGGATCGGTTTGCGTTCTCAAAAAGTTAAGTCTGTCTCAACTTTAAGTGTTGTTTTCCAGGGCTTTAAAATAAACGGCATCAATACTGAAACATCTATTGTCCCGTAACGCCGTCGATTCGTAAACATCACAGTGCGGCGCCCCTGGGACAGCGCGAGTATGAGGCTGGGAGGGGAAAATCACAGTATACTCACTACAAAAAATATAGACTACACCACTGCGGAGAGCCGTAGGTATATGTAAGGAGATAACATAGACACAGGCTAATTACTGATCACTAACATGCTAGTTAACATTAGTCATTAAACCTAAACAGCTAATGGAAGTCCAAACTGCCTGAGAGCTTCTCCTGTACTATAACGGTAATTCCTCTACTGTGTGACAGTAAGTCTCGTGGTTATGACCCAATCGTTAGCCTATTGTTATAAAAGCGTCTGCTACGGAGCCATAACGCGGAGGTACAAGGTAATGGAGCCTTTTATACATTGTCGGTTTCTTTAGAAATACACAACGGACAAATAGAGTCTTTAAAGGCTTCAGATGTAAAGTTATTCTCTGTCAAAGTGACGTCAAAATGAATGGGAGTCAGTGGGATGCTAACGGGAGGTGATGGCTAGGTAGCATCAAAATGGCTTCATAGGAGATAGGCGTTGTGGGAGAGAGGCTGACCCCCTTGGTTTCTTCCCTCTGTGTGACTGTGGTTGCTGTTGTCAGTGACTGCTCTGTCGATGCTCCATTACTGACTGAAAGATTTAAAGACTGGAGACACAAACTAGTTCAAAGAAGCTGAAGTCTGCACAACAGCTTAATGTTCGGAAAAATATGTGTAATCCTTTGTTTTAACCAGAATCCTTTGTTTATAGCATTATGTTAAGGAAATATATTAACTTTATACAAATAATAAAAAACTTGACAAATACATTCATAACCAGAGAAATAAAAATGTAAACAAATAAAAATAAATTAAAATTTCTTTTTTTATAATAATAATTTGACATATTTATCATTCATAAATGAAAATTATATTTTTAATTAATCCAGATATTCAAGTTTCGCCCAAACTACATCGTGATAGGTACCGTATAGGTAACGTTACATCGGTCTGTAATTGGCTGCTCTAAGGACATTTTGCAGCATACATTCTCATCAGCCCTGCAGAAATATGCGATTAGGCGATCGATAATTAATGCATAATCAGCCAAAGTCGGTATATTTATGCAGGGGTGAACAATTTCACCACTATGATAAAAACAGATCTAGAAATGATATGCTTTCTTTTTGCTCCCTAAATATCAATGCTTAATCACTGTATATATTATTCTGGTGTACACCGTTGACTTCTCTCCCTGCCATTGAATCGCAGCTGCCACCTAGTGGGCATTACCACAAAGTGTTTGTCACTGCTGAAAAGTGTTGAGAATTAAAATGACTCAATTAAAACAAAGTGGCATAACCTGAGCTATTTGTGTCTGATTAATAAGTGAAAATAGAAAACTCATACGTTGTGTTATTCTGAAGGAATATTTTAGCTTCAGTTCAAATTATCTTGGATGATGACAAATATTGATCACACAGTCACATCATCCCTGCTTATAAGTTTTAAACACAACCATCAGATTTGGGGTGGGTAAGAGTACAAGCAGTTGAGCAATAACTTATTAAAAATAAAACCACAACCAGAATGTTATTTAAAGTGAAACAAGGTTAGATGGGTAAACATTTCCAAATCAATAAAATATATATTTAATTTTTTTTAATAATAATGATAATATCATTACTTGTATTTGGTGTTCAAAACACACAGTCGATAAAGATATATTTTTCTTTTATTAATTTTTAATTTTAAAATTATACATTAATACTCAGTATTATTATTCTTATTTTTATTTTTTATATACATTTATTTATAAAATGTATATATTTTTCCATTTTATTTTATTAATAATAATAATAATAATAATAATAATATTTGTATTTGGTGTTCAAAACACATAGTCAATAAAGATATTTTTCTTTCATTCATTTTTAATTTTAAAATTATACATTAATAGTCAATATTATTATTCTTATTTTTTATTATTTTTATTTATTTATAAAATGTATTTATAAAATGTATATATTTTTCCATTTTATTTTATTTTTATATTTTATTTTATTC
>NW_024375716.1:0-22500 GCF_010015445.1 Perca fluviatilis
CGGTTTTAGTTGTTCCAGTGCAATAAATCCATATCAGAAGAGGGGCAACAGAGAGAACGTAGAGTAATGCATACTGCATGATGCACAGTAACAGATTTTTCACCTTCTGAGAATCTCGCGAAAACTTGAACCCAGCATGTAATTACAGTAAAAAAGTGAGGCCCGCTTAAATGTCCTCACTTTGCAAAATGGTCCTCATTTAAAAAAAGTGAATAATCCCCACTGTTGTCCCTCCATAGATACACACACACACATCCCTCCCTTTCTCTCCATTTAAGATGCTTCTTCTGCTGTAAAACAAAAACAGAATTACTTATTACCAATTTCATAGCAATATACAGTAAACATAATAATAAAATGAACACTACACTTTTAACTGTTTATTTATCGTTTGTCAGAAATGAATTGAGTTAGAAAGAGTTTTAAAAAGGTAAATTAAAGTGATGGTAGGAGTAACTTCACCCTAGGGTCCTTTGCACCATGACTTCGAGCCAAACACCCCCCCAGAAGCTTTTTCCACCTGGGTCTAACATTGGGAGAGTTAGCGTAGAGTAGCGTTAGCCGCTGAATAGCTTAGCGCAGGGGCTAATGGACCCACGTTTGTATCTCGTAAATGACCCCACTAATAATGCCCAAAAGGATACCAAACTTCTACACTAGTACATATAGGTTATGTACTCATAAAACGATGGATTGGAAAGTTTGTAAGTACACCAGAAGTTTATGAACACTTGCCTGCTCTCTGCTGTTGCTGCTGCTACCTGCAGTTAGACGAGTGCTTAGGGCCGTCTACAAATTACTACACCGAAAGAGTTACAACAAAAATATTTGTTAATTTAATGATTAAATAAGGTAATGTCTCCAAACTTACCTCAATTATTACTTGTCTCCTGCTAGTTATACTACAGCACTTACTAACTAAAATAAGTTAAATTAATAAATATTTTTGTTGCATCTCTTTTCGGTGTTGTAATTTGTAGATGTCCCTAAGCACTCGCCCTCACAGCAGCAGCAACAACAGCAGAGAGCAGAAGCCAGCAGGCAAGTGTTATTTACATAAACTCTGGTGTAATTTACAAACTTTCCAATCCATCGTTTTATGAGAGCATAACCTATATATACTAGTGTAGACCTTTGGTATCATTTCGGCATTATTAGTGGGGTCATTTAAAGGGGTGATAAAATGATTATATAGAGTATTTCACACTGTTCCTTATGGTCTCCTAATGGGGTATGTAACATTGGTTGGGCTGAAAATGGCCTGGTTGATATTTTATTGGCCCTTATGCATCCCTTGTGTTTTGGCCCCATTTGTAACAAGAGCTTTTCTTCCAAATATGGTATGGTCATGAATATTTAGATGAGCTGCGCTACTGATTGGTTGAGCCGAACTTGCCATACGCAGACATTAGAGACGCCACTGATTGGTTGGAGCTTAATCCCCAATACACATACATTAGAGAAGCGACAGAATCTCATATTCCAGACACTGCAATGTTTCATTACCAAATTCACTTCTGAGACTTTTTAAGCGAGAAATCAACTATATAAAGCTCAAATATGGGCCGTTTTACAAAAATTGATGGCTAATTGCAAATTTGGTAAGACGTGTCGGACTTTAGGAGCTCCACACAGTCTGACAGAAAGCGGCAGCCTGCTGGGCTCCATACCCAGGGCAAAGTCACCCTTTGTGGATACTGCATATCGGGCTCCGCGGCCAGCTGCCCGGATAAATATATTATTTACAGTTTGAATTTCGACACGCCATTTATATAACATCATTCCCCCAATGTCTTATAAAGCTAACAGTTGTGTCCGGTTTGATTTTAAGGCATTTGTATGAACGCAATGCGTCTTTGTAGGACGAGCAGCTGCTTGCTATATGTCCCATTCATTACAATGGGGAAATATCGCAGCTTGCTCAATTTCTCGCGATAACTAAAGTATATTTACAGTTTGAATTTCGCACGGCATGAATATTACAGGTTTCTCAAGGTCTTACAAAGCTTAGCTAACACTTGTCCGATTTCCGGATTTCAATTGAATGTATTTTTTGTGAATGTCAGAGTTAGGAGGAGGCTAGCTAGCTCTCATTGATGGATCTCCATCTCACCGCGGCTCTATCAATGAGACTCGCGGACAAGAGGCTTTATTCTCCCCATTGTTTGTTTAAATAACTCAACACACATACCCATTATAAGATTAACTGGAACCCGCGGGCGGTAAAAGATTGCGGCCGTAACAGCTTCCGCTGACACTGCGGTCAGGGCGCATGTAGCAACCCAGGCAGCACCAACATCGTACACTAAACCCCCCCCCACAGTCGGAGAAAATTTGCAATTAGCCATCCTTTTCGCAAGCGGCCCATATTTGAGCTTTATATGGTTGATTTCCCGGCAAAAAAGTTTCAGAAGTGAATTTTGTAATGGAATAGCAGAGATCCGCCGACCTAGATTCAGAAAACTACCTGATCTCAGGTCAGTTGTGTAGCCTATGTAAATGTTCTACCTGATCTCAGGTCAGTTGTGTAGTATGTAAATGTACTACCTGATCTCAGGTCAGTTGTGTAGTATGTAAATGTTCCTACCTGATCTCAGGTCAGTTGTGTAGCCTATGTAAAATGTACTACCTGATCTCAGGTCAGTTGTGTAGCCTATGTAAATGTACTACCTGATCTCAGGTCAGTTGTGTAGCCTATGTAAATGTACTACCTGATCCAGGTCAGTTGTGTAGCCTATGTAAATGTACTACCTGATCTCAGGTCAGTTGTGTAGCTATGTAAATGTACTACCTGATCCGTGGTCAGTTGTGTAGCCTAAATAAAAACTACCTGATCTCAGGTCAGTTGTGTAGCCTATGTAAATGTACTACCTGATCTCAGGTCAGTTGTGTAGCCTGTAATTGTACTACCTGATCTCTGTCAGTTGTGTAGCCTATGTAAATGTTCTACCTGATCTCAGGTCAGTTGTATAGCCTATGTAAATGTTCTACCTGATCTCAGGTCAGTTGTGTAGCCTATGTAAATGTACTCACCTGATCTCAGGTCAGTTGTATAGACTATGTAAATGTACTACCTGATCTCAGGTCAGTTGTATAGACTATGTAAATGTTCTACCTGATCTCAGGTCAGTTGTGTAGCCTATGTAAATGTTCCTACCTGATCTCAGGTCAGTTGTGTAGCCTATGTAAATGTTCTACCTGATCTCAGGTCAGTTGTGTAGCCTATGTAAATGTACTGGATCTCAGGTCAGTTGTGTAGCCTATGTAAATGTTCCTACCTGATCTCAGGTCAGTTGTGTAGCCTATGTAAAATGTACCACCTGATCTCAGGTCAGTTGTGTAGCCTATGTAAATGTACTACCTGATCCTCACGGCAGTTGTGTAGCCTATGTAAATGTTGGGGCGTGACTGTTCTCTTAAGGTTCCGGGTTTTGAGATGCTTACGTGGGCAACTCCAGCTTTGTTGAGATTCTCACCTGCTTCAGCGGCAGTTTCAAAATATGAGATTTTCATAGTAAAGGGGTGTCAATGGGATTTTGAGCTTCTATGTATGTCCTATTTACCCACTGAACTGTCGTTATTCAACTATGACAGGGTAAAATCGGGTTTTGCATTCTATCACCCCTTTAAGAGATACAAACGTGTCCATTAGCCCCTGTGCTAAGCTATTCAGCGGCTAACGCTTACTCTACGCTAACTCTCCCAATGTTAGACCCAGGTGAACAAAGTTTCTGGGGGCGTTTGGCCCGAGGTCATGGTGCAAAGGACCCTAGGGTGAAATTACTCCGAACCATCACTTTAATAGTTAAAGCTGCAAGTGTTGAATGGGCCCTTGCAGCACGTCAGAGGCCCGGGCAATTTACTCCAAATGTTGCACATGAGTGCAGAGTTTCCTCTGATTCAGAATAACTGTTGCCAATACACGCAACACTTCCTGTTTTGATTGGACGTATTGCGAAGTCGGTCCTCTTATAACTTGGGCATTTTTTCAACTATCTATATTCTTTGGTGCAGATGAGACTCGCGACTCTAGGAGGATTTTGCTAGTTAATAAATACAGTGTTTAAGTTTATTTGCACTAGGGTTGGAACAGTACATGTATTTGTATTAAACGGTATGGGCCACGGTTCGATGCATGAATTTACACGGAGAATACACGGTATAAATAAAACTTGCATGCAATTAATGTAATGCGAAACTACTGTTAGATACACAGGTTCTTTAGGGACACCTAATCTGTAGCTCCAGCCTTAGCGCTGAAGCTCTGATTGGCTGATTGTATGCAGTCAGAGATAGCAGCACTTAGGACGTGTATGGTGAGTGGCGGCAAAGAGTTAGAGGACCCACCGGCCTCTTAAGATCGCAAGTTTCGGAAAACTGTGGTTTCCCAGTCAGTTCCAGTAGTACAGGCGTAGAGTGGTGGACAAGACTGTTGTTGTATTAGTGTTACGCTTCCAGCACCGCGGCCGTTCAACCGTAGCATAGTTGAGACAGAGGTCTTGTTTCTTCAGGCTAACTACCCTAAAGCCAGGCAGGAAGCAGCTTTCGCGGTGATAAATGGCCGGGAGACGTCGTGATAAGGTTGCATTTATCAGGTCATTTAGTTCGCCTTTGCAGAGAACAGAGATGTTGTATTTTCAGTTTTACTTATGGTTTACCGTTTAAACACTTCAGGCTCTTGCACCTAGCTCAGGGGAGAGACTGGATGACACTAAGTGGGACAGCCTGAGATATGCACTAAAAAAATTGCCTTCTGTTTTTCTTCAGTTTTGCTTTTCCCTCCATTGTACCAAACTCTTACCAAACCGTGATGTCTGAACCGAGGTATGAACTGAACCGTGACTTCTGTGAACCGTTACACCCCTAGTTTTACGCATTTTCCTTCATAACAGCATGCGGTGTGTAATTACCTTTAAATCTTCCACGGATTGTTGAAGTCATTAAGGTCCGACAGGAATCGAAGCAGTTTTGGGGACGAGTTTGCTCTTTTCTGCTTTCGTGTTCCGTTCTGGGTTTATCCCTAGCAGGCACCTGTGGCAAAACAAAAATGTCACTAGACATCGCAAAATAAATAATACTATAAAACGGATAGAAAACATAGCTAAAACTTTACCTCTGGATGAACTCCAGAGTCAGGGCGCTGCCCCTTTGGATACTTTATATTCAGCACATAATATAGGCTGAACATATAGCTCACAGCAACTAGTGGACAGCCAACGATGTTAACGGTGACTTCATCCACTGAAATCTTGTATCTTCCTTCATCTGCAAAACATAATCAATGACATACATGTTTCAATTAATTAACAAATACACAACACCTGCATATATTTTTAGAGTAGACAGGCATATCCTTACCCATAACTATGATACATGGGGTGCTTGGCAGTTCTGCTAAGGCATCCTGTGAGAGAGGGGAAGACATAATAGGCAGAGGGGAAGATGTGATATGCCAAGCTGCATAGACATATTTGTTGGGCTAAATCACAATTTACCAAATTAGTGAATTGATGTTTTGCTGTGGAACTTACTTCTTCATTTATTAAAAGCACCTTTTGTTCCTCTGCGAGGTACTTCACTAGACCCTGGAGGAGTTTCAATGGGTCTGTAGTTACTCCTGTGATTCCCTGGCTACCAAGAAACTCTGTGATGATCTTGCCCTTCTCCTGAATTTGGTCCAGCAATTTGGTTTGGACAGGAAATCCCATTAGTTTCTCTGTGTGGTCGAGCAGATGGGTGGTGATGAAGAGGTAAGGCCATTCTTCCATGACTTTGATTACATTTTCCTCACTATTCAAAGTGATGCGCTGGGCACAGTATGTTTCAGACATCAGTCTTTGAATGTCACTCTGAGGGAGAAGGTTTTCTTTAAAGGCATCTTGAAGCATTTTCTTTTTATCCTCTTGGCTGTTAAAGTCATTCAGTGACTCGGGTTGCCACTGAGTACAACCATAACGGTCAGAAGATCTGCATTTTTTCTTTGGCCTCCCTTCATGGGATGTGCTAAAAGCATACTGTCTTCTGACATTCTCAACCCTGTTCTCCATTTGCATTACAAGGGATGCAAAACCCTGACCCACAACATTTATGCCACATTTGTCCAAGAAGGAATCAGGGTATCTCTCAACCAGCTGCTGTGCAACCTGCTTCAACTTGCTTCTGCCTGGTCTGGTGTCAGTAGCCATCATGTCTTCCATGATGATCCGGATCATGTGCCTTCTATGTTTTGGTGGTGGTCTCTTCTTCTCCTTCAGTGCATCCATCAACGTATCTGGGAACTTCTGCCATGGGATTTGAAACTTCTGTGGGGCCACAGTTGGCGCCACACTTGGCGTCCCCACCAGATCCTCGTTTGCGCACCGGACACAACCAAGGTACTCTGAGATGCTAGGGAGGAACAATCAATCAAAACATGTGAATTTCAAAAACGAAAACAATTGTGTGAGGCAGAGACACTGAGAAAGAGCTGAATGTACTGTCATGCCAAGAAGGTTGATGTGTGTGTGCGCATGTGCTTAAATGTCTAATCAAGCCCATTACCTACCTGAGGAGAATGCATTTATCAGCCTTCTGGACTGTATCAACGACAAAATCCCATCCAAGTCAGCTGCTGTTAAAAACGTGCAGTCTTCCAGATTTGTAACTCCAATATCCGCCAACTTTGTGACAAGAGTTTCTATTTGCGGCCTCTTCCAGTGACGGCAGTGTGCTTCTGATCTTCTCCCTTACAGGCTCCATGGTGGACTGTGTTTAAGAGCAACCAGCAGTCTGCCACCTCTACAGTAGTGTCTAAGTGGGATGTAATCAAGAAGCCCATCAAGTCTTTGGCAAATAAAAGTACCACCTTCACTCTCTACTTCAAAAACACCAAGATCTGGATCATGGCTTGCTCTTTTCTGTCGGAGCAAAGAAGCACAGTCTTTTGTTGTTTCACTACAATGCATGCAATCAGCCCGAGAGTTAACTCTCCACCCTCGCAGCTCAAAATAACAAGCATGTCATTTGCGTAGCATGTGCCTCGCAAGTAATTTTGTTTGTCACTACCGCGCATTTGATGGTGAGACATCAAATACTTTGAATGCATCCTTAACCTGACTATCATACAACTCTGGGTAAAACCTTGTACAGTCAGACATGATCAACTCAGGGGAAAACAGATTGCCCCTGCTTTGGTAGGCCTGCAGCAACTGATGCCTCTCTGAAAGGGATTTTGTGATGTTTCTGAAGTTCTTACTTGCCCGAATACACCTCTTAAAATAGCTGTGCTTGCTCTCAAATCGCATAGTCCATATAACGAATTAAGGGTCCAAACTGTAATGTGAGATCTGAATAATGTAAAAGGTAATGATGTTTGGGTCTAAGCTTTTTGTGGGAAGAGGAGATGCCTTGTTTCTATGTACTCCTCAATGAGAACCTTCATGTAGGCAGCCTGTGATTCGACACTGCGGGAGCACACACAGCTCAACCACCTGCCTAAGTAGCAGTACAAGTTGCCAAATTTCATCCTTAGCGTCTCTGACCTTGTCATGTAACAGTACTGGCAAGAACCGAAGAAGCCACCAGTTTTGGGCAGCATGTCCACCAAGTTTGGTCCCATTGGTAGGTACAACATTAGCCTTATTCTGACTCTCACCTCTAAAAGTCACAATTCTGCGGTTAAGTACATCATAACTGAACCACTTCCTTGATTTTACAAGGAACTGCAGGTACATCGCCAAATCATAGTCAACTATGCCCTCAAATAAATCATGGGCAAGGCAGGGTGGGAGTCCTGGTGCACAAACATGGAAATGTGTGAGTTTGTTCAAAACACTGTTTGACTTGATGCCTTTGTGCATTTGGATATCTGGGTTATTTTCCAACTCCAGCAATGATTCACTGTAACTAGCTGGCGTTCTCTCAGTGGCTGCAGAAAGAGGATTTCTTTGAAAATCCTCTTTTTTAACATGACAGTACCTGCAAAAATATTCCGCGCAGCTAAAATTTTCAGTAAATCCCCCAAGATAGTGGGACCCAAGATTGTCTCCAATGACACAGGCAATACTACCTCTGAAGATTTTCCCTTCAACACAAATGCCTGTTGACTCCAGGTCACACAAGTCTGATAACAAAACCTCAAAAACTCTCTCAGGTCCAAACAACTTACAGTCCTTCTCCAAACAAAGTAGTACAAGCTGTATAGAGTCAACGGTGGATCGGTGGTGTGCATAGACATTACCTAAAGTGTAGTACACAGCAAGAACTTTGTGTTTTAGCCTGGCGGACCCCAGAGGGTTTGCGACTTCAAAAGCATCTTGAAACAACATGATCTGAAGAGCATGTGGATCAGAGGCAAACAGTTCACTAGATTTAGAGACCGAACCATCTCCAATGTCACATAGCATGCTCTCGTCGGCATGAATAGGATTTAGAATTTGACGCTGTACACTTTCATTTCTCAAGATAGCTTTTAAGCTTTCTAAAATGGGAACATAGTGAAAATGTCTTGTCTTGCCTTTGTCATCATGGCCTAAAGTTATTTGTACTGGTTCTACCAAGTTGAATTCTCTCCTGTAAAACTGAAGTCTTTTGTGGTGTGTGGTTAAGGTGCCACTAATTGCATGTAGAGCGCGCTGCATAGGGCTTTGTTCATATACACATTTCCCTAGATTTTGTAAAGCCTCATCTTGCACACCATATTCTTGGAGACCTCTTGAAAACAAATCCATAGTAAACTCATGCTGCATATCCTGTAGTAACCTCATTTCACTTGCAATCTCGCGGACTGTAGAAGCAGGGACCAGATACTTTGCTTGTAAGCCAAGAAAAAAAAGAGCCATGTTTTCAGTGAATTTATCCTGGGCTGACCCAGGGTCAGACTCTCCATCTTGCTGCACTGTTTGTACTTCACTATCAATGTCTGATGCATTATCCAAACCAGCAGGTGCATACTCTGTTGTTCCCCTGATATAACTTTGATCAATGTGTGTAACATCACACTGCTTGTGACATCTTGATAAATGTGATGTTAAAGAGGATATGACTTTAAAAGTCTTTGCACAGCCACTATAAGGACATGTCACCTCAAGACCCTCTTGCAAATGACACTTAAGGTGAGCTACAAGACATTTTATGCTTCCACATTCTTTGCCACAAAACTCCCAAGAACACTTTAACTGCACAGATACGTTACGATTAAAAGATAGCTTCCTCCCCTCATGGTGAAATCTGGACAAGTGCACATTAAAAGAATTGTAAGAGGAAAAGCTTCTTCCGCAGTCTGGAAACCCACAGGGAAAAATGCCCCTGTAAATGTTTCTATGGGTTCTACAATGTTTTACATAGTCAGAAACTGAGGCATTTCTAAACTCACAGATACCACAATTAAATATCATAGTGAGAGCAAGCAAAAAAAATAGCATGTTATCCCATTAATGTACCAGTAGTAAGGTGGTGTAAAGGCTAGCAAGACTGCGTGGCTTTCTTTGGTGTCTTCTGAGACGTCCAACTGCTGTTTGAAATCTGAAAACAACAAATACAACAGTCATTTAGTACAGTCATTGTATTCAAAGTGTCCTAATGTCTACTATATATACTGCCTCTTTTTTTAAAGTTAAGTCAAAAAGCCACACAAACCTAACAACTAAGCGCTGTGGATATGAAGGTAAATGTGGCAAAATGTGAAATGTTTAGCTGTCATTGTAGTTATGTAAACATCAATGTACACTTTTTTAGTGACACACCATTCGGAAAATGGTGTAAATATTTTCTGTGAAAAACATTTCAGTAAGAGCAAATTTCTACAAGCTCCCATTTTATCAGCTCAAATGTGTGCATGCATATTGAATACAAGTGAAAATGTTTCAATGTTTTTAATACAAGTTCTCCCATTTTGCAACATATTTTCCTTCATATGTGGACAACATACAATATGAGTTAAAAGGCGATTATTACACACACACATATTTTACCGAGTTGTGCCTGCCTGCCAAGAAAAGTAACGTGACGAGTAAATATTTCTGGGGCAAAGGGGAGACAGCTAGCTAGGGAATATGGCTAGCTAACGTTAGCTTCTGTAACGTCACACAAACTAGCCTAGAACTCTCTCCAGAAGAACTAACTAGCCAGCACCGAATGTTAAAATATGCATGTAAGCCTGTAGCCTGTTCAGTCAACAAAATATCTCCAAAAATATTCTTTTTTACTTACTCTCAAAACGTTACTAAACTTCTTTATCCTGAACTCACTCTGTCTACTTGACGCGCTTATCAAAGCATTAGCTAGCTAGCAGTGGCGAAACACAATTTTAACGGAACAGCTTTCAAAGTAAAAGCACACGACACTTGGTAACTGAATTGCACTAACTATTATCTTACGTTGAGTCTCAGCTTTTATTTCAAAGGCTACAATGCTAAACCCGGAAATGGGGTACTGAGAAGTGAATTTGCTTGATAATATAAATATTCTCTCTGTATATGTGCCATATATTATATATTTGTTCTGATTGCAGTCGAAAAATTAAACATGTTATAATACTATCAATGACAACATCAGGATCGGGTGCTTGGGAGACAAGAGATTAACTTTAGAATGAGTTGCCTATTATATGATAATGTGTACGCGTCATGTAACGTTAACTGCCGCGCTCTGGTCTTGCCTCCTCATAGCGTATTAACGTAACTGCCAAACAGAGACAAGCCAGACCCCATGTAACGTTAACGTAAATGAAGGTTGGATTAGCTAGCTAGACAATTCAGTATGAACCACTAATTTTGCGCTGCAATATATTGACATTAACGCTAGCCTGTCTGACAACAACCAAACGTAACGTAAACTCACAATACCAAGAAAAATAAACCTCATCATATTCTTCTAAATGTCCATGAAATAATTACCATTACCTTTAAAAAAGGGGAGCAGGAGGAGATTAACGTTAAACTTTTGCTTGTTCACACAACAGACACATACACAGTGGAGCGGGGGAGGGTCGCGTAGGGAAACGTTAACGTTCTCGCGTCACAAAGTCCCCGCTCGGATTAAAAATAATGGAAAATGTACTGTAAATAATTCATAGATGAGGACCCACAAATAATGTTGAAGCGGGGCATAATGGGTGTTTATTTGACCTACGCTTTACAGAAAATAACCTCACACAAAGCAGCTCAGTTGGTAAAAAATCCGTTTTTTTAATCTCCAAATCCCAAAGTGCTGATTAATAGCACACGGTAATGCCGTTGTGAACACAGCTCACGTTAGCTAACGTCAATATTAGCTATAACGTTATTAGCATTAACCATCGAAAATTAACAATTGAATGCTACCAAAACAGACAATATAACATTTTAAAACTAATACTGCTAAGAAAACAGTCACTTGTTAATATGTTCCATAAAATTACTTACCGCTGAAATGCAGGTCAAATTCGTACCGCTTTATCCCGCTTTGTACAAATGGAATATGGCCGCCAGAAACTGATTTGGCAGCAGTTTGGCAGAGATGAAGTTCCCATAATGCACTAAGTGTAAATTAACAGAAATACACCTGTGAATCACGTACTAAGGACAATTTCTGTTAAAATATACAGTCATACAACTGTTAATATACAGATATTTCTTAGATATAGATAGATAGATAGAGATAGAGATAGAAAAAAAAAAAAAAAAAAAAAAATAGATAGGTAGGTAGGTAGATAGGTAGATAGATAGATAGATAGATAGGTAGGTAGGTAGATAGATAGATAGATAGATAGGTAGGTAGGTAGATAGATAGATAGATAGATAGATAGATAGATAGGTAGATAGGTAGATATATTAGGGCTGTGCTTGATTCATCAGTCCAAATTATTAGTTGACTAACACTCATTCAATTGTACCGACTAATCGATTAGTTGATTTAATCGACAGATCTGTAAATCTGAGTTTCTCCACTAAGAGTCATGCTAAAAGCACCACTTTAATTCTTGTGTTTACCAGAGATGAGCTCGTACGTTTCTTGGAAATAAGTCATTCAGCATGAAAACAGCATCAGACATGACTAATGGAGTAAAGAGATCTAAGTTGACTAAGATCAAAACCTCCGATTAGTCGACTGATCCACTAAGAGGGAGCAGCACTAATATATATATATATATATATATATATATATATATTTCTCCGACATGCTAACAATCACTGCTGATAGACGTCTTTTTTTTGTACAAGCTCGGAAACGGACGTAAAAATATAAAAATGTCTCTGTAGTCTACCGTAAATGTAGGCTACTTTTTAAAATGCCATATTATCACTGCACCTGATCGCTAGTAAACATATTACTCTCTGCTAGTCTATCGCTCAGGACAAGAGCCTGTAGCCTGGTGGTGGGGAGAGGCAGGACAGCCTCCACCAAACTGTCGGCCCTTTCAAACTCATACCTGTGTGTGTGTGTGTGTGTGTGTGTGTGTGTGTGTGTGTGTGTGTGTGTGTGTGTGTGTGTGTGTGTGTGTGTGTGTGTGTGTGTGTGTGTGTGTGTGTGTGTACAGGCCTCTTGGACATCGTCTGAGAGAGTTTTCTCCTGTGCAGGACATGCCATAAGTCAGGAGAGGTGTCTCTGGTAATAACCAGAGAAGGCAAATATAGTCATTTTCCTGCAAAAGAACTGCTAAAGTTTGAAGCTGGTTTAGTTAGCATACCAACTCAGCATAATGATACCCAGCTAAGCTAAGCGCTTTGGAGGCACAGTGTTCATTTCAGCAGAGACGCCTTGTTTGAGTCTGGGTGCTATCATAGGGAATGGACCTTCTTCACAGCAGACATGTTGACTTGTCATAGTAGGAAAAGCACAGCTGAGATTGATCACCTTAACGATGGCTCAGTTCCATCAAGTGTCCCAGTAAGATATTTCAGTGAGTCAGCATGCACAATACCAGGGTCTCTCCTAAGTGGAATGCAGCCATCAGTAATGGTTTAATACCAGGGTCTCTCCTAAGTGGAATGCAGCCATCAGTAATGGTTTAATACCAGGGTCTCTCCTAAGTGGAATGCAGCCATCAGTAATGGTTTAATACCAGGGCCTCTCCTAAGTGGAATGCAGCCATCAGTAATGGTTTAATACCAGGGTCTCTCCTAAGTGGAATGCAGCCATCAGTAATGGTTTAATACCAGGGTCTCTCCTAAGTGGAATGCAGCCATCAGTAATGGTTTAATACCAGGACCTCTCCTAAGTAGAATGCAGCCATCAGTAATGGTTTAATACCAGGACCTCTCCTAAGTGGAATGCAGCCATCAGTAATGGTTTAATACCAGGGTCTCTCCTAAGTGGAATGCAGCCATCAGTAATGGTTTAATACCAGGATCTCTCCTAAGTGGAATGCAGCCATCAGTAATGGGTCTGAATACACCTGTGCTTTTCCTACTATGACATGTCAACATGTCTGCTGTGATAAAGGTCTATAGCCGTGGAAGTAAAGATGTCGGCAGTGAGGACAGATATGCAGTACAGAGTCTTCCTACGTTGCTGATCAGCACGTACCAGCAGTTCATGTCTGATGTGCTGGTTGGTGTTTGTGGTATTTGTCCACATCCTCCACTGTGATTATGAACTCTCTGCAACCAGAAATAAACTCCAAAACGTGCAGCGCAACAGCGCAGAATAGACACTCACAGCGCCTTGTCACTAGGGCTGCTCGCTTATGTAAAAAAATATAATCACGATTATTTCGGTCAGTATTGAAATCACGATAATTTAACACGATTACTCGTTGACTTCTGGAAAGATGTTACAATTATTGAACTTAAACAGTGGAAAAACAGTGGAAAAAGTTAAATCAACAGTAAAAAACCAACACATACAACTGTGTAATTTGCCTAAATACTTTTCCTATTTAAACTTTATTTTTTCAGTTTTCTTGCAAAACGTAATGAGCTAAATAATAGTTATTCTCGATTATTCTGTTTTTGTGATCATTGGGAGCCGAAATCATGATCACGATTACATTTAGATTAATTGCACAGCCCTACGCTGTAAAATATTTCCAGGATTTCACAAGATATAACTGTAATATTTCACAATAAATTACATTATTACCACTTTACAGGCTTTAACTGTGATATTTGACAATATAATACCGTATTTATTACAAAAAACTCCTGTGAAATCCTTCTTTTTCGAGCGGCATCATTGCCACGCTGCTGGTGTTTGGGTGAACATTTGGGCTGCACCATATGAGGAAAATACATCTAACTGTGATTATTTTTGACTGATATTGCGATTGCGATATGATTCACGATATTTGAGGGAATGATCGTTTTTGTATCGTGATTTTCATTGAAAATCATTAACATTGAAATGAATTAAAGTGATTATGGTGTGATTTTTGCGAGGATCTGAACCATCCTATTTTGAATTGTTGACACTGCATTAAGATAATATCATTAATAGTGGGTTTATTGGTATTTGCTACAGAATGCTTAGCCTTTATGTCAAGATCAAAGTTGGCCTATATAGTAACTCATATAGTAACTCATATAGTAACTCATATAGTAACTCATATAGTAATTCATATAGTAACTCATATACTAACTCATATAGTAACTCATATACTAACTCATATAGTAATTCAAAAAGTAACTCATATAGTAACTCATATAGTAACTCATATACTAACTCATATAGTAACTCATATAGTAACTCATATAGTAATTCATATAGTAACTCATATACTAACTCAATATCAAACACCCTCATATAGTAATTCAAAATAACTCATATAGTAACTCATATAGTAACTCATATACTAACTCATATAGTAACTCATATACTAACCTTATAAGAACCCATATAGTAACTCATATAGTAAATCATATAGTAACCATATATAACTCATATACTAACTCATATAACTCATATAAATCATATAGTAACTATACTAACTCATATATAACTATATAGTAACTCATATAGTAACATATAGTACTCATATAGAACATATAATAACTCATATACTAACTCATATACTTAAACTCATATAGTAACTCATATAGTAACTCATATAGTAACTCATATAGTAACTCATATAGTAACTCATATAGTAACTATATATACTAACTCATATAGTAACTCATATAGTAACTCATATAGTAACTCATATAGTAAACTCATATAGTAACTCATATAGTAACTCATATAGTAGCTGATATAGTAACTCATATAGTAACTCATATAGTAGCTGATATAGTAACTCATATAGTAACTCATATAGTAGCTCATATAGTAACTCATATAGTAACTCATATACTAACTCATATAGTAACTCATATAGTAACTCATATAGTAACTCATATAGTAACTCATATAGTAACTCATATAGTAACTCATATACTAACTCATATAGTAACTCATATACTAACTCATATAGTAACTCATATAGTAACTCATATAGTAACTCATATAGTAACTCATATACTAACTCATATAGTAACTCATATACTAACTCATATAGTAACTCATATAGTAACTCATATAGTAACTCATATAGTAACTCATATAGTAACTCATATAGTAACTCATATAGTAACTCATATAGTAACTCATATACTAACTCATATAGTAACTCATATAGTAACTCATATAGTAACTCATATAGTAACTCATATAGTAACTCATATAGTAGCTGATATAGTAACTCATATAGTAACTCATATAGTAGCTGATATAGTAACTCATATAGTAGCTGATATAGTAACTCATATAGTAACTCATATATTAACTCATATAGTAGCTGATATAGTAACTCATATAGTAACTCATATAGTAGCTGATATAGTAACTCATATAGTAACTCATATATTAACTCATATAGTAACTCATATAGTAGCTGATATAGTAACTCATATAGTAACTCATATATTAACTCATATAGTAGCTCATATAGTAGCTGATATAGTAACTCATATAGTAGCTGATATAGTAACTCATATAGTAACTCATATAGTAATTCACATAGTAACTCATATACTAACTCATATAGTAACTCATATATTAATTCATATAGTAACTCATATAGGTGGGGGGGGGGGGATGTTCGGACCTGCCCCCACTTCTAAAAACAATCCTAAAGGAAACCCTGCTTCTGATTGAAGAACTCAGATGACAAGTAATTCGACTGCAAAGTAATGACAGGCAGCAATCAGCTGTTCTTTCATTTAAAAAAGTTAAACTACTGTATGTGCATGTATGAATAGTGAATAATGTCTTCACTAGGGCTGCAGCTATCCATTATTTTAGTAATCGAGTATTCTACCGATTATTCCAGGGGTGTAAAACTCAGTTTCCCAGAGGGCCACACTGGAGAAAGAGATCCCACCGAGGGCCAGACATGGAGAGATTATTGATGTGCTTTTGGTACTGCATCTCACTTCTCTTTAACATTTTGGGAGCTTTTTTACTCATCTTTGTTGATTTTGTTCCGACTTTTTTGTGGCTTTCTCAGACATTTGTCACCTTTTTGTAAATCTGTTGCTTTTCCGATATTTTTGTACACTTTTTGTCGTATTTCTGTTGACATGAAGACCTACGAAAGTCATCAAAAGAGTTCCCTAGCCATCGTAGAATTTAGAAAATCAGGCAAAAACAACGATGCATTATTTTTAACAACAACCAGTTTCTCAGCGTGAATATTAAACTCTCTCTGCTTCTTTTGGGGGAATTTCTGAGTCTCAGAGTCGGCAAATCTGCCCAAATTCTGCTTTGAATGTCAGGTAATTACAGTTAGAAAAACACTTTCCTGTGTTTTTGGTTTTGGAGCACAACTAGGAGGGCCAAAATTTATTGTGAACCCAAACTGATATACGGGCCGGATTTAAATCTGCAAGGGGCCTGATTTGGCCCTCGGACCTTGAGTTTGACACATGTGATGTAAAGACATGTTGAAGGAGTTCAGATAGAGCCTGGATCAAGGCCATATTTAGTTCACTGTGCTATATGTCACTATTTCTGGTAGCCTACTGTACTTAAAGGGCCAGTATGTACTTTATTTCCTTTATTCATTGAAGCCTCTGTGTTTACAGGCTTGTTGGTGATGCATAATGTGCTCTAGGTGCCAAAACAAATCTATGTTTTGGTACTGCCACTTACACTTTGTGAGAAACAAATCGTGGCAGAGAATCGTGATATCAATTCCAAGCTAAAAAAAAATCGTGATTCATATTTTTCCCTGAATCGTGCAAGGCCTAGTGCGAAGGCGCTGGAGTCACGCGCCAGAGCGGAGAAACACAAGCTAGCCCCAAAATGCCTTCAGCAGACTGGGCCAGTTAGCCGGTTTTGGGCCTCACTCCTTGCTGGTCCCTGCTGTCGTCCTCCTCAGTGCCCGGGCCCTCCTACTTTTGGATCGACTGACACATCGAAAGCCAAGGTGCTTTGGATACTGTACAGGGTGGCTCATATTTATTTGGTAATGTGTCGTGTAGGTCATAAATTTCAATCTTTATGGTCTTAAAATGTCTTAAAAAAAGGTCTTAAATTTGACTTACTAAAACCTGCAAGAGCCCTGAATTTAGAAAGGAGCTCTCCTTTCCTTTGAACTACTCTATAGGCTGACAACATCTCCTACAAATGATAAATGTGCTGCGAATTCTCGGTAATCCCTCAAATTTGACAGTAATGCAACTCACTGGCAAACTACGCACTTCTACTTTAAGAGATCCCTGGAAGTCCTTAATTGGCTCTGTCTCTGACTTACTGAAAGACAGGAGACTTCCCTCACACACACACACACACACACACACACACACACACACACACACACACACACACACACACACACACACACACACACACAGACACACACACACACACACACACACACACACACACACACACACACACACACAGTCGGTCAGTCAGTCAGAAATAGCAGCTTAATTAGTCTGTCTGTGTCATAGAGCCGTGGTGAGCCCACAGCTTTGTCCCAGTGATGGCTAATGATGTAAGATATGCTCACACAGATCCTCTAAGCTGATTGGCTGGCTGCTCATGTTGTTCACCACACCTGGCAGGGAAACGATTAGAGATTGGGTTGTTGTGTGCAAACTCCTGAGCTGCCTCCTATGGTTTCAGACAGACAAACAACGGTGGCCTACTCCACTTTGATGCACATGCAGAAATGATGCGAGGGACGCCGCTGAGCTCAAATTATTTCTAAAGTAAAGTCATCTGGAAAAGTTGTGCTCACACGGGCAGGAGGTGGCAGAGGGGGGAGAGGGTGCAGGAGGTGTCTGGTTCTTGGCAGACATCTTTCCGGCCCGGTTGCCAACACTGCATGGCTCGCTGATCTGTCCAACGTCAAATCCACACACAATAATCACATATTTACACAAAACAACACAATATGGGAGTTGCTCACAGCTATAATACAAAATCTACAATCATAGGCGAGATGGACAGTGGGGGATGGAGGGGTTACAACCCCCCAATATTAAAAACTGGCCAGTGCATGTGTTGTTGACATAAAAAAAAAGCACTCAATGGTGTTTTAAGCCCCCAACGTCTCCTTCCAGGCGGCACTGCGACTGTTGACTTCAAGGCACCTAACCCTAACCCTAACCATTGCCTAATCCTAGTGCCAGCAGCGCTGGCTGGAAGGAGACGTTGGGGGCTTAAAACACTGATAAACAAAAAAAGACCAGAGCAGAGGCACGCACAAACATTTAAACCTTTGGCAGGGTTCAACATTAAGGTTCCCAGTGTTTCCTCCATGTTGATTTTGTAGAGGCGGCCCACCGTGGCAAACTTGTCTGGCACCACGGTATCAGAGATAGGGCTGTCCAAAAAATGTAGTCGCGGTCGCCTTTTAAATGATCCTGCAGACATAATGCACCCCCATGTTGGCTGCCGCTCACATTGCAGTTTAACAACAAGTAGAACTATTCAGAGGTCTTTCTCTCTCGGCCCTTTAGGGCGAGACACTGGACCAGTGACAGGACGCCATCACTCGCCAAGTCATGGCCACCAAATCAACAACAGGGCGAGTAGCTACGTGTCACTCAGTCTTAGGAAAAGTGGCAAACGGCGAGGAAAGCCGCGGCATGAAATCAGCACTCACGCGGGTCCCGTGAAATATGACCGCTACAGTTTATTGGAAAATAGCGTTGTGTCTGGACACTGAGTTTGATGACTTTACTGTTTATCAGACCCTAAGATGAGACAAGAGGCTAACGTTAGTCTCGGTCCCTCTGCCTCTGGTCAGTCAGTACAGAAAGTTGTGATCGTTGAGGGCAAAGATCCTTGATTATGCGGCATGTTTTTCTTAAAAAATGCGATGGAATATGCAGGATATTTATGCAATTTTATGCGATTGAAATTGTGGGAACTTGCAAAAATTGCAGTTTGATGAAAAAGAGAAAAGAAAGTGATTTCCCCCCCCAACACCCTGCTGCTCTTGTGTGAAGTAAACAACATTTTTCAACTTTCTGCTGAGATACAGCACAGGCCAAAAGTTTGGACACACCTTCTCATTCAATGAGTTTCCTTTTTATTTTCATGACTATTTACATTGTAGATTCTCACTGAAGGCATCAAAACTATGAATGAACACATATGGAATTATGTTCTTAACAAAAAAGTGTGAAATAACTGAAAACATGTCTTATATTTTAGATTCCTCAAAGTAGCCACCCTTTGCTTTTTTTGATAACTCTGCAAACCCTTGGTGTTCTCTCAATGAGCTTCATGAGGTAGTCACCTGAAATGGTTTTACCTTCACAGGTGTGCTTTGTCAGGGTTCATTAGTGGAAGTTTTTCCCTTATTAATAAAAAAGCAAAGGGTGGCTACTTTGAAGAATCTAAAATATAAGACATGTTTTCAGTTATTTCACACTTTTTTGTTAAGTACATAATTCCATATGTGTTCATTCATAGTTTTGATGCCTTCAGTGAGAATCTACAATGGAAATAGTCATGAAAATAAAAAGGAAACACATTGAATGAGAAGGTGTGTCCAAACTTTTGGCCTGTACTGTACATTATGGGACTTTTTTGCAATGAAAATGCGGGGATTATGAAATCATGCAAGCCCCGACTTTATTATTGATAGTTTGTTTAAACTGGATAAACAAACTAGCTCAGTAGTAAAAACAAGCTTCTTTCAGCTTAGACTTCTTGGGAAGGTGAAGTTGTACCTACCCCAAAGTCAACTGGAAAAAGTTGTACATGCCCTGATTACAAATCGCCTGGACTACTGCAACTCTTTATACTTTATATACCAGAGATGAGCTCGTATGTTTCTTGGAAATAAGTCATTCAGCATGAAAACAGCATCAGACATGACTAATGGAGTAAAGAGATCTAAGTTGACTAAGACCAAAACCACCGATTTAGTCGACTAATCGACCAAGAGGGAGCAGCCCTACGAGATAAGAAGACAGGATAGGAGGTGATAATACCCCGATACCTGCCCCTGGGTGACCCGATACCTTTTGATTTCAGCCCGTAGCTCTGTGCGGCTGTAATTTGCCACAGCGGTGCTTCGAGCTAAATGCTAACATCAGCATGCTAACATGTTCATATGGGAGTTTCTGTTTCATTAGTTGTGCAGGCAGAATTAAATGTTGACCAGATGGTGGCGCTAGATAAAAGATCCGGGGATCAAAGTTATTGCAAGTCAGGTTGTGGGAATCATGAACGTGTGTGCCTAATGTCATCGAAATCCATCCAATAGTTGATGAGATATTTCGATAATACAATACAATACACGCCTGCCGACCTTAGCTGCGTCGTCAAGAAAATGACAAAATAAAAATGTATATGAGCGATATATATCGGCCTGTTACTCTGTCCTGGTTTCAACAAGATAAGATAAAGTTGTGGGAAAAATACTGAGAACCTGCAATGGGCCCATTCTGAATAGGCCCGCTCTAGTAAATATATAAAGTTCATACACATTTTAATAATAATAATAATAATAATACATAAGTTTTATATAGCGCTTTACATGGAACTCAAAGACGCTTTACAAAGCGTCAGGAGAAATTTAGATTTTAACTTAGAGATGCACCGATTACAACTTTCTAGGACGATTCCGATGTCCGATTTTCTTTGAGTTAGGCCAGCCGGTACCGATTTTAGCCGGTACCGATTTCATTTTTTCTAACCACAAGCAAATATCTTTTCTTTAAAGGTCCCATAGCATGAAAATGTCACTACATGAGGTTTTTTAACATTAATATGCGTTCCCCCAGCCTGCCTATGGCCCCCAGTGGCTAGAAATGGTGACCACTAAGGTCTATATAAAAGAGACTTCAGATACAGTATTAGGGGACCACTAAGGTCTATATAAAAGAGACTTCAGATACAGTATTAGGGGACCACTAAGGTCTATATAAAAGAGACTTCAGATACAGTATTAGGGGACCACTAAGGTCTATATAAAAGAGACTTCAGATACAGTATTAGGGGACCAATAAGGTCTATATAAAAGAGACTTCAGATACAGTATTAGGGGACCACTAAGGTCTATATAAAAGAGACTTCAGATACAGTATTAGGGGACCAATAAGGTCTATATAAAAGAGACTTCAGATACAGTATTAGGGGACCACTAAGGCCTATATAAAGAGACTTCAGATACAGTATTAGGGGACCACTAAGGTCTATATAAAAGAGACTTCAGATACAGTATTAGGGGACCACTAAGGTCTATATAAAAGACTTCAGATACAGTATTAGGGGACCACTAAGGCCTATATAAAAGAGACTTCAGATACAGTATTAGGGGACCACTAAGGTCTATATAAAAGAGACTTCAGATACAGTATTAGGGGACCAATAAGGTCTATATAAAAGAGACTTCAGATACAGTATTAGGGACCACTAAGGTCTATATAAAAGACTTCAGATACAGTATTAGGGGACCACTAAGGTCTATATAAAAGAGACTTCAGATACAGTATTAGGGGGACCACTAAGGTCTATATAAAAGAGACTTCAGATACAGTATTAGGGGACCACTAAGGTCTATATAAAAGAGACTTCAGATACAGTATTAGGGGACCACTAAGGCCTATATAAAAGAGACTTCAGATACAGTATTAGGGGACCACTAAGGTCTATATAAAAGAGACTTCAGATACAGTATTAGGGGACCAATAAGGTCTATATAAAAGAGACTTCAGATACAGTATTAGGGACCACTAAGGTCTATATAAAAAGACTTCAGATACAGTATTAGGGGACCACTAAGGTCTATATAAAAGAGACTTCAGATACAGTATTAGGGGACCACTAAGGTCTATATAAAAGAGACTTCAGATACAGTATTAGGGGACCACTAAGGTCTATATAAAAGAGACTTCAGATACAGTATTAGGGGACCACTAAGGTCTATATAAAAGAGACTTCAGATACAGTATTAGGGGACCACCAAGGCTCTATATAAAAGAGACTTCAGATACAGTATTAGGGGACCACTAAGGCCTATATAAAAGAGACTTCAGATACAGTATTAGGGGACCACTAAGGTCTATATAAAAGAGACTTCAGATACAGTATTAG
>NW_024375716.1:27500-32500 GCF_010015445.1 Perca fluviatilis
TTAGGGTAAGGGTAAGGGTCGCATTTAGTTGTGATGGTTAAGGTTAGGGTAAGGGTTAAGGTTAGACATTTAGTGGTGATGGTTGTTGGGAGGGGTTGTTAGGGTAGTGTGATGTTAAGGTTAGGCATTTAGTTGTGATAGTTAAGGTGAGGGTAAGGGTTAAGGTTAGGCATTTAGTTGTGATGGTTAAGGTTAGGGTAAGGGTTAAGGTTAGACATTTAGTGGTGATGGTTAAGGTTAGGGTAAGGGTTAAGGTTAGGCATTTAGTTGTGATGGTTAAGGTTAGGCATTATGTCAATGATGGGTCCCCACAAAGATAGTGCCACAAACATGTGTGTGTGTGTGTGTGTGTGTGTGTGTGTGTGTGTGTGTGTGTGTGTGTGTGTGTGTGTGTGTGTGTGTGTGTGTGTGTGTGTGTGTGTGTGTGTGTGTGTGTGTGTGTGTGTGTGTGTGTGGGACACACTCTGGTCCAAGCTGACCTGCTGAAACATTTGATGTCAACTGTTTGTGGCGACATGCCCAGAAAACTGTGCATGTTTTATTTTTATGAGCCGGTTCAGACTGCGCTCGGTGAGACCTGTTGTGAGTGAGTCTGTTGGTTTGGGCTGAAGGAGCGCACACTGTGACATCATGGGTCAGGGAGGTTTTCACCCCAAATCTGTGCTTCTCAGGCAGAGAGGAGTTTTAGCTTCTTTCAGCTCGTAGCTTGGGTCCTGCAGCACATTGACGTCACTGTAACTAGCAACGCAGCTTTAAATATACATTGAATAGTTAAACTTAACGTGGTATTATTATTATTATTATGACTTCAGATACAGTATTAGGGGACCACTAAGGCCTATATAAAAGAGACTTCAGATACAGTATTAGGGGACCACTAAGGTCTATATAAAAGAGACTTCAGATACAGTATTAGGGGACCACTAAGGTCTATATAAAAGAGACTTCAGATACAGTATTAGGGGACCACTAAGGTCTATATAAAAAGAGACCTCAGATACAGTATTAGGGGACCACTAAGGTCTATATATAAAAGATACTTCAGATACAGTATTAGGGGACCACTAAGGTCTATATAAAAGAGACTCCAGATACAGTATTAGGGGACCACTAAAAGATCATATAAAAGAGACTTCAGATACAGTATTAGGGGACCACTAAGGCCAAGTCTATATAAAAGAGACTTCAGATACAGTATTAGGGGACCACTAAGGTCTATATAAAAGAGACTTCAGATACAGTATTAGGGGGACCACTAAGGCCTATATAAAAAGAGAGACTCTGCAGATCCAGTATTAGGGGACCACTAAGGTCCATATAAAAAGAGACTTCAGATACAAGTATTAGGGGACCACTAAGGTCTATATAAAAGAGACTTCAGATACAGTATTAGGGGACCACTAAGGCCTATATAAAAGAGACTTCAGGTACAGTATTAGGGGACCACTAAGGCCTATATAAAAGAGACTTCAGATACAGTATTAGGGGACCACTAAGGTCTATATAAAAGATACTTCAGATACAGTATTAGGGGGGCCACTAAGGCCTATATAAAAGAGACTTCAGATACAGTATTAGGGGACCACTAAGGCCTATATAAAAGAGACTTCAGATACAGTATTAGGGGACCACTAAGGCCTATATAAAAGAGACTTCAGATACAGTATTAGGGGACCACTAAGGCCTATATAAAAGAGACTTCAGATACAGTATTAGGGGACCACTAAGGCCTATATAAAAGAGACTTCAGATACAGTATTAGAGGACCACTAAGGTCTATATAAAAGAGACTTCAGATACAGTATTAGGGGACCACTAAGGTCTATATAAAAGAGACTTCAGATACAGTATTAGAGGACCACTAAGGTCTATATAAAAGAGACTTCAGATACAGTATTAGAGGACCACTAAGGTCTATATAAAAGAGACTTCAGATACAGTATTAGGGGACCACTAAGGTCTATATAAAAGAGACTTCAGATACAGTATTAGGGGACCACTAAGGTCTATATAAAAGAGACTTCAGATACAGTATTAAGGGACCACTAAGGTCTATATAAAAGCATCCAAAAAGCAGCATGTCATGGGACCTTTAAGTATACATTGAATAGTTAAACTAAACATTGTTTTATTTCCTCTCTCCAGAAAGTGGTGAGCCTGCCTACCTGACATCCTGCCTCTTCTTCCCCCAAGCTGCCCCGCCACGCGCTGTCCTGATTGGGTCTCTGTGCTGCCGGCGGTGGATTGGAGCACTCTGATTGAAGGCTTTGTGAGGTGGTTTTTCGGTCTGGCGCCGCCTCCCCCCGGGGCCGGTGTGCGCTCCCAGCAGCCCGTGGTGCCCTGCGCCCCCCCCTCCCCGTCACTGCACACCAGAGCCAATGCCCAAGGTAGGCCATGGACACTGATGGTGGAGATCAGTACAGGCCAAAAGTTTGGACACACCTTCTCATTCAATGAGTTTCCTTTTTATTTTCATGACTATTTACATTGTAGATTCTCACTGAAGGCATCAAAACTATGAATGAACACATATGGAATTATGTACTTAACAAAAAAGTGTGAAATAACTGAAAACATGTCTTATATTTTAGATTCTTCAAAGTAGCCACCCTTTGCTTTTTTGATAACTCTGCAAACCCTTGGTGTTCTCTCAATGAGCTTCATGAGGTAGTCACCTGAAATGGTTTTTACCTTCACAGGTGTGCTTTGTCAGGGTTCATTAGTGGAAGTTTTTCCCTTATTAATAAAAAAGCAAAGGGTGGCTACTTTGAAGAATCTAAAAAAAAAAAAAATTATATAACACTCTTTTTTAAAAACAAAACATGTGTTCATTCATAGTTTTGATGCCTTCAGTGAGAATCTACAATGTAAATAGTCATGAAAATAAAAAGGAAACACATTGAATGAGAAGGTGTGTCCAAACTTTTGGCCTGTACTGTATATTATGGGGCTTTTTTGTAATGAAAATGCGGGGATTATGAAATCATGCAAGCCCCGACTTTATTATTGATAGTTTGTTTAAACTGGATAAACAAACTAGCTCAGTAGTAAACTTTACTTACTTTGTGGTAATGTCTGACGTTCTACCATGGACTCTGTAAACAAAAATTTGGTGGTAAAAAAATGACCATTGCAGTATTGTGAATAATTGGAGCCCAGATGGAATTTTTGTAATTTTCTAAATTTCTGATCCTCTGAATGAAAACAGAAAATTGGAAAAACAAAAATCCAATTTGTTTTAATTGGTCAAGGCGGGAAAAAAAATGAAAAATTGGATATTTGAACCCATTTTTCTGTTTTTCCAAATGTCCGTTTGTGCTTAGAAAATTAAAATTGAACTGATGAGTGTTTACGCAGACCGACGAGCAGTGCTGACGAGTATATAACTGAATGCATGGATGCTTACGGAAGTAGGAATGAGTGTTTGTAAAGGCGCTTGTAGTAGCCTAAATGCAGCTAACTGATAAATGATTTTAATTTATGTGTTAAATGGTAATTTTCATTGTTATGAGGAATTTATCAGGATTTATCAGGAAATTAGGGGTAATATTTTTAGTTAATATTTACAGTAATGCAAGGAATTGTTTGATCATCTAAAATGTTCGTGGATATTTTAGAGTGCATTTATATTACATTGGTGATATTTTGGAAATATTGCATTGTTACTTTTAACCGTATACACCTTTAATTACATTGAATACTCTCGCGAGAGTCGTGAAGTAAAGTAAGAAAAATGGGTTATCAGAGTGGTCAGTCAGGCAAGGATAGAGAAGGAGCCTCACAGTTTTTTGACCTTCTCTTTCTAATTTTCCCTTTTGCCGTTAATAATCATTTTTATTTTTTGTACTACTGCTGTACTGAAGTTTATGTTGCAAAGGGAGTGGACAAAGCGTCAAGCTAGGGCTTTACTCAGTGGAAACCTACAGCGCTGACACACCGAGCCGATACTCGGCCGTCTGACAGTCTGGCGGCTTTAATTTCGGCCGATCTGACTTGCTGGGTTGGAGGGCGGGCAGTCGGACTCAATGAGTCTTCTGATTGGTTGGTGGGATGAGCTAGAGTCTCTCAAAATCTGATGAAGATCTTCTAAACTGACCTTTGTTGATGTGAAATGAAGACAGATTCAGCAACTGCACGGCCTATTTCTCTCATAAATGTTTTCAGAAACATGTTTCGGTGAACTATTTTAGTACGATATGAGACCCACGTGATGCGTTTGTCCAATCAGCTGCCGGTTTTCATTTTGGGGGGCGACCATACAGATTACCATGGCATGTATGGGATAACAGAAGAATGTAGGAAATATGGCTTTTTTTGCACAAGTATAGAAAATGGTAATTTGCAATTTGCACAGCTCTTTGAGTAGCCCAAATGTTTATCATGTAATGTCTTGTAATTGTTTGAACCCTGTGCTTGTTGTGTGTCTGTTGTAAGTCTGGCAGCAATTTCTCTCAGTGTCCAAAACTAATTTCTCCTTGGGGAGACTAATAAAGATACTTCCTTTTGACTTTTTGTATAGGAGCAGCTTTATTGTAGCCTGGTGAGAGCGTCCTGATGTGGCGAGCTCCAGTTTTCTCCTCCCAGATCAGTCTGGCGTCTTGAGATAGAGAAGATTTGGTTTGGTCGCCAAACGACCGACCAATCAGGGTTGGTTTTGAGGCGGGTTTAGATGTGATGCAACGAGAAGTAGGGTTGGGTACCGTTTGGATTTTTACGATTCCGATGGCGAACCGGTACTTTTAAAACGATTCCGGTTCCTAAACGATTCCTAAACCGATTCTTGAAAATCTGAAAAATGACATAAAAGAAAGGCTTTTCATGGAGTTTTTTTATTTTTTTTTATTGAAAATTATTTAAATTTAACAATATATTAACATTTAAAAGTACTTAAATATATTATAAGTAAACCTAAGTCACCTAACACACAACTACAATTATTTAACAAACAAACAAAGTTACACTATTAACAAGTAACAACAAAATAAATGTTGAGTTGGTAT